>NC_081342.1:37166045-37187023 GCF_029784015.1 Lycium ferocissimum | reverse complement strand
TTTCGTCGACCCCCGAGCTTGGTCCCTCCTTTTGAGGGGGCCCAAATTGAAGAATCCCAAGTCAAGGAAAACGATAGCGGGCCCGAAAAGGTTTGCCCCGGGCCCCAATCCCTTTTCTTGGGGGAGTTTTCGCGCGACCTTACGTTTTTTCCGCTTCCCCCCCAAAGGGCCCCCCGGGCGCTCCTTTAATAGAGAGAAAAAGGGGGGGCCCCTTTTGGAAACCAACCCTTAACTTTTTACATCTTTTTTTGGGCGGCTGTGTATTATCAAAAGGCTCCCGCGCGGAGCTAACATGGTCACACATACAAGTATAGCCAAATCAAGATGAGATGGGACGGCCGTTCAGAGGCCGCCTTGGACTACCATAGGAAAGCCCGCCCCCGCTAGCTAACATAGAAAGAGATTCCCGGATAGCATTAGTCTCTATGTGAATCTCTTCCCGACCGGCCGGCGAATCAGGGCACCACTGGGATGGAATGGCTCACCCACATGCATCATTTGATGAAAGC
Source organism: Lycium ferocissimum (assembly GCF_029784015.1). NCBI lineage: Eukaryota > Viridiplantae > Streptophyta > Magnoliopsida > Solanales > Solanaceae > Lycium > Lycium ferocissimum. The sequence goes on along the minus strand of NC_081342.1, from coordinate 37,186,514 downwards.
ACTCCGTCGCCTCCGATGATTGATTTGTCAACCACGCTTTCTCTCCCTCAAAACAATGCTCGCACCAAATGCCCTTCCGGGGCAACACAATGAGTAGTTCGCTCCAGGACCCCCTTCGAGAGCAAGATGCCGGCCGAGATGGAGCTGGGAGCAAACCTAGACTTTCTGGGGCTTGCCTTACCTCAACATCTAAATAAATAAAGGGCGGGCGCCAAAAAGAACCAGCCCTGCCTCTTCAGAAAGCTTTGCTTGGTAGGCGCTGCCTACTCACTCGGACAATGCTCGAACACGAAAGTGTGCAGTTCCGCCCCCTTCTCCCGAGTCACAGAGCAGCGCCTCGGAAAGCACGGACGAGCCACATGCAGGGAAACTTGCACGTGTGGGTTCGGGCTGGGGACGCCCAGTATTTACTAATATGTGTAGGTTCCCGTAATTCGAGTGAGATTGTCATGGCGCAAAAGCAGATATGGTCCGGTATTCCCTTGTTCCCTGTATTGGTTATGTTCTTTATATCTCGTCTAGCGAGAAACTAATCGAGCTCCGTTTGATCTCCCGAAGCGGAAGCCGAATCAGTTGCAGGCTATAATGTAGAATATGCGCGGGATGCGATCCTTAATAGTTCACTGTTGGCGGAAGCCAATGTCCCGGGGTCTCGGGGACTCATTCTGACTGAAACAAGGGGCGGTCTTTACCAACTTCCAAATATTCTATTTTAGGGAAGCCAAAAAAGGTGAGCGCCTAGCGCGAAAGGTTGCTTTACTAAGTAAGATAAGGCAAGAAGCAAGGCGCGGCCAGTGCCTGGCGAAACGGTTGCGCCGACGCGCATCCCCTTTCTTGCTCGTTAGCGCTTGACTAATAAGATAGAAAGAGCCTTTCTTGCTTGTTTAGTAAAGTCTCGCTTTTTGATAGGAGTAGGTGCTTGCTAGGGCGGGGGCACTTTTCATTCTTCATTCGAGACTAACAAGTGTCGGGTCGGGGATTTCTGCCTTGTTATCAAAAAAGGGAGTTGGGTAAAGCAAACTCTCTCCTTGGAGGGCACGGGCTTAGTCAAGTAGAACCGGGTTGCGCTTGCTTGATGCTCCGATCGAAAACAAATCAGTGGGGCCATGCCGGTACGACCGAATATGCGTTAGAAAGGTCAATCCCTCCCCTACGACACCCAAAAAACCGGGCCGAACTTCTAAACCGCCCGTTTCCATAGAACAATATCGTGGCAACGTGACCCTAAGTGGTCATATTGGATCCTTGGGGAACCATCACAAGTACGGCCGGCCTATATATATTTGAACGAAAATGCCGTGTCGTCCAGCGGAGCCAGAAGAAGGTGACTCGCGCGGACAGCTGACTCCTTTTCAATAGAAAAGAATAGCCAAACCAACCCAGCTGGCTGGTCAATCTCAGATCTTATCGGCCGGCAAACCGGAGACGGACACCACGGTCCCGGCCTTTACCAAAGACCCGGAGGTGTACTAATCAATGAACCCACGAAACCAACTTTCTTTTTATGAGAAAATAAACCAAGCCTAAGCGGTCACGACATCTTGTTGATATTGATTGAGTTGAGGGACTTTCGCTGACTGAATCCATCCATAAACCTAGACCGCAGTAAACCTTCGTAACCAAAGCGTCACGACAACATCCAAAGGTGACCTTTGGGTTCTTAAGTAGGGGCAAGGAGGAGCACGTAGGAATGCCGACCACTACATAAGCCACTGAGTGGTTGAGAAAGCGAGCAGCACCTTGTATAGGTTGGGGCGGAGCTTAAAGCAAGCCCCTATCAGAGAAAGCCATTGCGCGCTAGCCTAGCTAGCTAACGTTTTTCAGCTGGCTGTTATGTTAGTTGTAGCGCGCCTTCCCTCCTTCTCTCACTTTGGAAAGATTTTTCCGTATTTTCTTATGATGACCTGGTCGAGAGAGTACGATACATCGGTGTAAAAAGATTTCCTTTTTTCTGTGAGCTTGGTTTACTTGACCGAAGGGTGCAGTAGAACTTGAAGGAGAGGAATAAATACCAGGTCTATAATTTTGACAAAAGGAGGACCGCTATTGGGAAATATCTTCTTGGTCGTCATCAAAGAAGTTGACGTCCAAGGGCTTCCTCTTTCCCTTTAAAAAATAAAGCGGTGAAGTCCATCCTAAAGTTCCAAATCTACATCCAACACCAGAGGTTCCTGATGAGAACTAATTGTAAGGCGTTGAAAGAAACCCTGTTGAAAGATGTCAAGACCCTCTTTGACTTTGATATAGAACACATAAGGGGGAGAGTCACAAGCCTCCTTATTTCCTAACAATAAAATGCATTTTGGAAAGGCCAGAAACAATGCGATATTCCGTAGATAAGCAAGAAACTGGGCTCTTTTTATTTATGATGTACCGGCTTGAATTCACTTTCACTTTGAAAGGATTTCTTTCTCCTCAAAGTAGGTGTTCGCTCAGCACCCGAACAGGTCGAGATGCGACGTCGATCACATCAAGGTGGGGCCATTCTCCCAGAGCAGAGCTTGAAGCAAGGGTCGAACTTTGGGCGGGGGCCTCTGTCGATAGAGCTAAAGCGATCATTCATTAATCCACCCTCGACATACTAACTAAGGAAAACGATCCAACTACGAACAAATACGTACATAAACATCAAAAATACCGCACAGAGCGCCCGCTCTAAAAAGTCGCTCTCCGCATTCGTCCTTCAAACTACCCATCAATCATCCAACACAACCAACTATTCATAAAAGAGAAAATGAATTACGAAATCAGTGAATGAAATAAGGCGAAAAAAAAAAAAAGAAAGTCAAATTGTTTTTTAGAAGGATTTACATAGATATATATATATGCTTTACTTAGAGAAGAGAGGAAATGCTAATAGTAGTAATAGCAAAATGTATAAAGATGAAGTATTCGACATATTGAATAATCTGAAGAAAGAATGGGGGGGGGGGGGGATTTCATCCCGGAAAATGTGTTAATGAAAACACAAAGGAGGATTGAACAATTAAAAATGGAGTACGACGAGGGTTGTATATGGCGTACAGCCAGTGGCGTAGTATCTAAATTAACCCGCGATGGTGAATGTAGTGCGCGGGATTTCCTCAAACAAGGAAAATTCTCTCGGATGATGATCTAGAGATGTTCAATTTGTTTAAACAATATACTATAGAATTTATAGCAGCTTCATGTACTAAGTTTCTTATTTAGTCCACTCGACAATCGTTCACATGTTCGAGCCGCCACCTTTGTTGAACACCTAGAGTCATTAGTGCGGAAACAGACCAAAATAAGAAGAGATAGAGAAGATCAAAATGGAGGGAGTGAAGTTGGTCAAATAAAGAAAATCAAATATCGTACGTACCCTATCGGAACAGGGATAGCACAATTCTTGGTTAGTAGAGGAATCATCTCATTAAAGACAGAAGGGGGCGAACATCCATTTCCAAAAAGTATGGTTGAATACTACTTCACCGAGGAGAACGTCACCACGTCCGATTTTGATGAAAAGAGTAAAATGGTTCTAGAATCTTTTCTCGTCCCGTAATTGGTGATATAGCTATCAAATTTAAATCACCACTAACTGTTTACTTACATAACCTCGTAGATTCGATGGGCTTTTATTGCTAGACTACATGAGAAAAAGTTGGGGAAAGAGGGGTAATGTTAAAATGATGGATAGAAACCACCATATCTACGAGATAAAAGTCCGCGCGTCGGGGAGGCGGGTTTTATTCCGCTTCAAAGACTCAATGCCGATGCTCAAGGGTTCGCGATTCACTTTCAAAGAATCTATGCCCCGAACTTGGGTATAAGGGTTCTATTGATTCTTTGAAAGTGAATCAAGACACTCTCAAGAATATGAAGGAGGACTTGAGAAAATATCTTAAAGCAGACGTCCTTCCTAGGGGGTGTCATGCAAAAAGCAAGGGTTAATTTGGGATGAGTACGGTGGACATAGAATGTAAGCTCACCCTTCCATCATTTGCAATGCTCCTCTTTCGTATGAAGTTCTTGGATGCCGATAAATGGCACATCTACAAAGCTAGCGGGGACGAAGACACCCTTTATAAGAAGTGGTTACTACGGTGGTCGTGGATATCTTCATACCGTTTGGTAAAAACCTATACTACTACGACATAAACTCTCTCTATCCCTTTGACGAGAGATAGCCCCATAGGCCCGCTGGGACTCCGTCCGGCATAGTAATTTGAGTGAGATGGACTTAGATAGCATCTTTGGATTTCGAGGCCGTTGAACCGCCCCGAATATCAAGAGGCCCTTTCTTCCTTTTCGAAAGAGAAAAGATAGTACTCGATCTTCCCGACGGTAAGTTTAGAGGGGTTTACTTTAGCGAGGAGTTAAAGTATGCTAGAACCCCGGGGTACACGTAGTCCCAATCGAGGGATACCTCTTTTTGAGAAGAGCGAGGGAAGCCCTTTTGAAGACTATGTTAGTCCCTCTCGGAGAATAGGATAATAGCTAAGCAAAAGGAATATCGCGATGTCTTATATATAGAAACTTCTTATGAATTCTCTCTATGGAAGATTCGGTATAAGTCCGTAACGCACAACTAGCGAGATCTGCGACGATGCTCAACGCAAGTATTTGGTTGATAATTGTGATAAGTTATTATACAAATGGGCCTTTGATGAAAACCTCTTCATAGTCGGCTACCGTATCAATGCATACTCGACAAAAGAGAAATGGCGCCCCTTGCGAACTCGCCGGTCCGCATCTCGGCAGTGAATCGCCACGCAAGGATACTTCGTACCCCCATATCTCGAGAGATGATTGTTATTACACGGACACGGACTCGTTGTGCTTGGTCAACCACTCCCATACGATGAAGTTTCTTCTTCTCGAAATAGGGAAATTGAAGCTCGAAGACCGAATCGAGAAAGGTCTATTTTGAGCTCCGAAGGCATATACATACACCACCGAGGGGGTGGCGATTCAAGCACTCAAGTTCAAGGGTCCTTTGCTAAAAGACATGCAACTCAAGAGTGGTTCGAGTCCCGTACGTCGACCCATCTCGAAAACTCAATGTAAATGTGGATAACAACTTCGCGCTTGATTGGGAGGTCTTTCGCCGTCCCGTAAGAAAACTACAACATACAAGCCCCTGGATTAACCCCCGAGGCTAAGAGATTTAATATATGATGATAAGTGGTTTATGGGTTGATACAAGTCCTATTCATGTTGAGCTTGATGATGATACGGCCCTTGGTGATGGTAAATCTAGACAAATAGTCCAAGCCTTAATGGATAATATAAATGACTTAATGGATCGATAAATAAATTGAATAGAAAACTATTGGATATAAAAGAAGAAAGAGAGATGACAAAGCAGAAGAAGGAAGAGAAATCACTAATAAAGGAAGGGATGACAAAGGTTGAAGAAGAAAGAGATTCCAATGCGAGAATTCTAATTCGACGGGAAAAGAAAGGAAATGATGAAGAGATATGTCAAATAGAAAAGGAAGATGACGATGAGAAAACAAAAGGTTAATGGAGGAGTCTCTACGGCGGAAGCGAAAGGGTCACAAGAGGGGTGGAAAGTCAAGTGGAAAGGTTAAGGGATGAGAAGATCAAAATAAGGGAAAGCTCCTCCTCAATATGTTTGATCCCTTTCCAAGCCTTCCTCTTCGTCAATGATTATGGGCGCTCCCGTCCTTAGTTCGATACACTACTCTAAGGCCAGCTGCCTATACAAAGATCTCGACTTTCTAGTAGAGTCCACTTCGGGCTACACCCTCTCTAGACAAACGATTTGATTCAAGCCACTCCACCACCGGTACAATAGCACCGCCTTAATAATCGCATAGGCACCCCAAGGCTTGACAAGTTCAAGCAAAACCGTAGAGAGAGCTGGGCACACCTAGCTTAGCCTATCCAATATCCGATTCAAAAAGAGCTTTTTTTGCGATTTTCCTCTCTCGTATAAATAAAGTCAGTCCCGGTGTTGGGCGAGAGTCCATTGTCAAAGGATCGTTTCGCGGAATGCTTGCTTGAATATAGCTACTCCCATTAAAAGGCATTTTTCACTCTATACGGTATGGCTACAAACAGAATGAAGAAGCCTAAGCAGTTCATCGCCTGCGGGAGCTTACTGATAGTGAGGAAGCCATAATCTATCTATTGGATTGCCTATTTGTCTATCCGTTCGGTGAAGAGAGAATGGAAGAGACTCTCAATAGGGCAAGCACAAAATACCTCGTCGAGTCCAAAGCTCCACCGAGCAGAAAAGTCCAAAAAAGAGATGTGCCTTCGTTCTCGCTCAAGCTAAATAAAGCTCGACCGCTAGCTCAAGTCGCAAGTCAAGTAGTGTAGATCCGGGATGACGGACGAAAGGGGAGTTAGACGGGATGCAAGAAGGAATCTCAAAAGGTCTCAAGATTGCTACTTTGTAGGTTTCCAATAAAAGGTATACGTCAAAATCTCGATTTGCTTTCCCCGAACTATATCCCTATGTATTCTACTCGTATCGTAGCATGAGACCCTCTCGGAAGTAGTTGAAGATCTAAATCAAATCCCGGGCTAATTGATTCTTCTACTCTATCCGTCAATGGGGAGATCCGATGACGGATTCCATGGATCGAGCGCTTTCCTTTCTCCTACTATTAAAGTCGGGTGGTTAGGCAACCATTGAACACCGCAGATCGCTTAGCATCGGGGTGATTTACTTCACCGACAAAGACACGAGAGGGTGGTCGGCATCAGCGATCTCCTCGTTCGAGTCCCCGACGAAGGTGAGACCAACCTTATTATGATTAGCGAAAGTCCTTTCCAACTCCGTCGAATGGTTTCACTCCTCTTTCCCCCCTCTCGTCGCCCTTGTCGGTCGCCGACTCCTCCCTCAAAAGATTGTCGAACTTCACGGTTATTCATCCATATATGGGCAATCTCCGGCGGTCGAAGAAAGGATCTCCGTGAAAGCGGAGGTCTTAAACATTAGTCTCGTCTTCAAATGCGGGAAGGGTAGACATTCGGTTCGATGAGGTGTTCCTACACATTAATTTGAATTGATTGATTGGGAAAGCTGGTTCCGTAGCATTAGAAGCTTAAGTATCCGGAAAGAAGGAGGAATGAGGATGTGGAAAAAGAAGAGACGGTCTTAGACCTTATCTTAGCTGTTTAAATAAAGCAGGGCTAGGTCTCCGTCCCCGATTCACCGATTCAAGGGTTTTAGATGGGATGGACAAGAGTTTGAACGGGCGAGTGACTTTAGGGTTCCACGGTTCCAAAGGCTAAAAGCTAGGATAGTTGATCCGTAGTTCTAAATATAGATAAGAATCCCGAATGAACAACCATCCACAAATGTCGATTCATTCAAGCAAGAGAGAGTGCAACAATCCTTTCCTTTGACACCGGTCCCGTAAACGAGTGAAAAATACCTTGTACAGCCTTTCCCTTCCTTTCACCACTCCAAGAGTTCGGGGCCTCGTTGGAAAGACTCTTACTATACGGGGGATGCGATATGTCGGAAGGACCGGATTCGAATATCCCCATTCCGCAAATCGAACATGGTAAAAGATATGATGATTAGTGGGTTTAATTACGAGTAAGGAGTCTTTTACCTTTTATTTCGATCCCTAGAGTAAGATTCGTGTCATGGAAATCATGAGAGGAATGAGTTTCCGGCATGCGCTTAGAGGACATCAAGGTCTCTTTTAATTTCCCCATACTTTTTTTTTCCCATGAATGGTTTTGGGCTACATCAAGGTCTCTTTTAATTTCCCTTTCATACTTTTTAAATAGCTTCTTACCCTTATTTTTATGTAAAGGATCTAGTAGGTTGGGTAGCTTTTGCTATCTTTTTTTCCATTTGGATTTTTTATGCTCCTAATGTTTTGGGGCATCCCGACAATTATATACCTGCTAATCCGATGTCCACCCCGCCTCATATTGTGCCAGAATGGTATTTCCTACCGATCCATGCCATTCTTCGTAGTATACCTGACAAATCGGGAGGTGTAGCCGCAATAGCACCAGTTTTTATATGTCTGTTGGCTTTACCCTTTTTTAAAAGTATGTATGTACGTAGTTCAAGTTTTCGCCCGATTCACCAAGGAATATTTTGGTTGCTTTTGGCGGATTGCTTACTACTAGGTTGGATCGGATGTCAACCTGTGGAGGCACCCTTTGTTACTATTGGACAAATTTCTCCTTTAGTTTTCTTCTTGTTCTTTGCCATAACGCCCATTCTGGGACGAGTTGGAAGAGGAATTCCTAATTCTTACACGGATGAGACTGATCACACCTGATTAGTGAGAAATTCTGACACCAATCATTTACGAGTGAGTATTACACCAAGAATTTACAAGCGGATCGAGGAATGAAGGGAGAGGAATTAGAATAGAAAGAAAGAGACGGATTTCGAATTAGAGTAAGGGCACGCTAAGACATTCCTTTTCGTGCTTTCGATCTGCTTACTTTGAATAAAGAGAAAAAAAAAGAATAGATAGGCGGAAAGGCTTTACACAAGACCACAGAGCGAGAGAGAGAGCCTTCGCTTACCTGCGACACCGTACCCTCCTATCGTACCTATATAGCCTTTCCTTCCGTTATATCCAGTTTCAGTTCTGCTTCCAACTACCGATGGGAGAAGGCTTGGACGTATAGCAAGATTCAATTAAATAAGAGGTATTGCATACGGGAATGATATATGAAATGAAAGGTTGGAAACAGAGCTGGAGATGAGCGCTAGCCAATGGTTAAGACTTCAGAAAGCACCTTAGCAATTACCAGTAATGCCCCTATCGACCTCAGTCTTGTTTTTTGCTAGCTTGAGTTCATAACTTTACTATTTCTCATTAAACGTAGAATATCCCGACTTCGCTAGCCAGAACGAAATGGACATATGAGCGATCGATTACGAGAGCTCGACCGATCAGACCGGGAAGAAGAGAAAGAAAGGTCAATCTCCGAAAGGCCTTCGCAGAGCTGAGCTTTAGGGGGTAATACTTTTTGTGGTCTTGCACATGGAAAAGTCAAGTATTCTACGCAGGCTTGATTTACCGGAATTTTTGCTTCAAAGAATGCTTTCAAGCTAGGAATTTAAGCACGGATAGCTTTATTTGACAATTAGCTGGAAGTCGGGTATGCCTATTCAACATAAACTAAGGCGCTGGGTAGATCGTAGATTGCCGGGTATGAATTCGATTCTAAGTCGGAGAATGCCCATGAATAGGGTCTTATTACAGAATCCGCAGTTTTGAAAGTAGCCCTAGACAGATCATTGCTAAGAGGAGAGCAGGGAATTTCTTGCTAATCCGGTGCTATCATCGTATTATAATGAGGATTCCGACGTCAGAGCAGACGGGACTACCAATCCCAGAGTGAATTAACCTTGTCTGCACTACCACCTTAGTTTACTAGACCTTGGGGAATTGGCTAGTTACCTTCACTCCGCGTGGCAGCCTACCTACGTTTTGTCTTTTTCCTACGAGACCTTATAGTTTCCCAGCCTTTCTCCGCCTACATGCCCCCCGAAATCAGATTGGCTTTTTTCTTGAGGAAGGTCCATCCGTTTTTGTTTTCGAATAAGACTAAGGCGTGAGCGAGGGTCTCTTTGTGGTGGTCTTTCACCATCTTCCTTTTGATTGGCCTATATCTTTGAATCCGGTCTTTCGCTATTCCCACAGTCCCTTAGTCCCGTACCGGCTGTCGGTCTATCTCATATTCGCAGAAGAAGGAACTTGCTTAATGCCATGCCGGAAGTGTAATTAAGTAGGCGGCTGGTCGTAGAATAGTCTTTTCAGTAAGTGCTGTTGCAGTTGTAGAACCATTGGCCATTGATTCTTCCTCGCAAACCTTTCATCCCCGCTGTCTAGCTCTCTCGTAGTCCAAAGCTAATTCAATCGTATCCGCCTTTGAGGAAAAGACCGAATCAGTCTTTGAGCCATCCTAATAAATCCTCGTAGGTAATGCTCTTGGTCTGCCTTCAATCAGTTTATCAGCCTAAGGCTTCGCTCTATTACCTGTGTTGTAAGCTTTCCAGTCTTTGAAGTAAGGTTCAATGCTAGGAAAAAAGCTTTTGCTTCGCGGGTCTATCACCCCAATTGCTTTTGTTAGGCAATTTTTGTTATGAGTATGCCCCTATCCCGTAAGCCTTCCATCGTTGCAAGCCCCTTCCATTCGGCCCAAGCTTTCTTTCGATTACGTCTGCTTCCGATTCTGTTATTCCGTTAGCCTTAGTTAGTCGTTTAGTCAAAGCCGTACGTATGCCCCTTTCGAATCGTTCTATCATTCGAAGTAGGAGCTGGGGTTGCGGGCAGAGAACTATTGGTATAGCGAGTTCATGTGCTTGCAGTTGGGTTACTACCATCCCCCTAACCATTAGTATCACACTCTGTGAAGTGTCTCTCTGGTATTGGGAGAACTTCAAGCCCCTTAGCTCGCTTGTATCGGGGGGAGCTTGCTTCACTTCTTTTCTTTAAGTCACTTGCCAGGAGGGAAAGCAGCAGATAAAGAGCACCATCACCTTACTTAACAAAAGGCTTATGCGAAAGAGCACCGCTTCCCCGAGAAGATAATCCGCTTTCCTAAAATCCCTACTTTATTGCTCTAGCTCTTGACTCATATGGCACTGAAATTGGATAGGTTCACGCTTAGGCCTGGTTATGGAAACTCTTTAAGCATAGGAAATTTTGCCTTTTCCATAGGAAACTCCAACTTAAACAGGAACTGGCCTGGAACTATATGTAAGGGCACTCTCATCCACTGGCTGCAAGGAAACAACTGGATTGGCTTTTCTAACTCTCTTTAAAAGAGACTGCTTTCAAATTCACTTGCCCTAGAACCTGCTTTTTATTGATATTGATCTAGAATCAGCTATTCCTAGTTTTTTTTGATTATTCCTTGCCAGAGAAATGAAACGAATCTCGAGATCCAGAAACCTATCTATACGCCTAGCCTTAAGCAAAAGAAATCTCGTTAGCCCTACCATAGAAACTATTACCTCGACTTGGATTGAAAGGAAGAACTTAGAACTTTGGGACTTACCCTAGGACTCCAACCCCTAGCATTCCAATTGAAACTCAAGGAGATGGAACTAAACAGGCTTAGGCCCCTTTCCTCTTTCAAGGGGACTAGAGGGAATGCAACTACTGAGACAGCAACTCAAACTAAATCCCGAGAGAAAATAAAAGATTAGTGAGGTAAGGTCTATAGACTGTAAGGCAGAAGGCTTGAAAGGAAGAGCACTCCTACTTACTTTTGGGAGAAATCCTAGACACCTTAGACACCGGATCCTCGGTAGGACTCTTATTTGATAGGCATTAGGGGATTTGAGGTTTTGGGGTTTCACTCGCAGACCCAGCCCTGCTGCTTCCATCAGTCTCCTATCCTAAGTTTCTTTCTCTGCATGAATCAAGTTCTTCGACAGGACCATCCCGACCGAGGGCTAATCATAGATCTACTATGGTTTTTTTTTTGATTCTTTTATCTTATTTCCGGTTAAAAGCCTTTTCTGGAAGCATTATGTTGAGTCACTCCAAGAGTAGAATCAGCAGCTCACCTCACCTTTTAGGAACCAAATGAGGAATCACACGTAGACGGACCTGAGCATTCTCCTGCTCTACGGAGCCCTCTGGAGCTAGAGTTGGGGCTGCTTGACGCTCTTCTCCTTTCGAGTGAATTGAATTACTTCGGCTCGGATGCCTTTGATCAAATGGAAGGATGGATGCCTGCCTTTAGCGACTTCGTTCGGTCATTCCTTCTTTACTTGTTCGCTATGGCTTGAGAGTTAATCGCACGAGAGAGTAAGTAAGAGATTGAAAAGAGGATCATTGGACCTCGCTCTCGGGCCCAGAGGCAGAGCAAAGAAAGCCTTAGATCTTTGCTTGTTTCGTGGTATGGACCAAAGCAAAGGTTCTGCTGCTATCGACACCTACCCAATTAACCAAAAGTATAATCGATCGAGACCGAAGCTTATGCAATTGTGGAATTCCGTTCAAATAGAAAGCTTTTTGGCCAGTTCAAGGTCAGTCGTGAGCTGTAGGAAAAGATAGTAGCGAACCAGAAGAAATTCCCGTAGTTGCATAAGGGGGACGTTGAAAACATTCCAGCAGATAGTATGTAATACTCTTATCAAAACGAGCACTATACTCTTTCTTAGTTTAGGGCAGAAACATACTCAAGGAACGCAAAGCTAACCCTCAAAATGGAATATTACCTCAGCTCAAAGGTTGTTTACTCAGATATTTCTTATCAAAGCGAGGGATTCGTTTCAGGCGAAATCAAATCAGAAGCTATTTCCGCTCTACCATTAATTGTTGCTATTTCCGCACCCCTGTCCGGTGGTTTGAGAAAGAAAGTCGAGACATTCAGAAAGAGAGTTATGGCATTTCGAGGATTATAATATGGTCCTATTGATTCAATCTTTATGCTTGGCACGGAACTCTTGTTTCGAGTGAAAGGGAGAGCAGTGGCCCGCACCGCATTCACCGGTAAATTTCCCTCTACGGGGCGGGGTGTGGAAAGCACTATAAGTTAGTTGACTTCTCGACCAAAGGGGGTCTAGCTCAACCTCCAAGTAGGAATAGATTCTATGAGTCGTGATCCAGTGTTGATAGGGGGCATTTCTAGCATTGAAAATCCCTATTCTTATTGAATAGTTCAAATAACTAGTTGAACATACCTATTCTTTTCAAGAATAGCCTCCCCTTATCGAAAAGAAGGGTCCGAAGACTTGGTTCTTAGCCGTGAAAAAATAGGCGAATAAGCATCCTTTGCGGCGCTTGCCCTTAGGAAAGTCTATTCAGTTCGATTCCGCGATGAGGCCATGCATATAAAAACAAAGCAAGAGAAGCTACAGAAAGCGAAGACCATTCTCAAATGGACTGAACGCTCTTCCAAACCAGACCCGCGAATGAGAAGTCGAGATAGACCAGAACGCAATTCTCACTCTCTGACTACCTGATTCATTACCATAGAAAATGTTGCTGGCGACAAGGGGAGGACAAGGAGCTCAGTTGCTCCATACCTCGTGAGAGAAGTGGTCTTTGATCCATACCCCTCGGTGAAAAAACGGTAATACACACTGAGGAATTCCTACCAGCGGACTCCCCTGTTCTCCGATCGGGAAGAATCGCTTCCCCTCTAGTTGATGTCCCTCTTTCCATTATTTGTTGAGTTGATTTTCTCACTCTCTAAAACAAAAGAGACCTTTGTCAAGAGGTTAGTTACCGTCTTAGCTATAGGCAGAGATAGTCGAGAAGGACAGTGAGACAATAGCTCACAAGAAGGGAGCCAATACCTCCTTATTCTGCTGCGCTTACCCCACCCTATGGCCGCTTTCATGCCTTCTATCAGGTGGGCCAGGACTGAACGAAGGGTATTTTTTCAAGCAAGCCTTCCTGCGCATTTACGTCATCTGGCACCCTGTCCTAGCCACTCTCCCAAAATCTCTTCTCGTAATTTGAGAAGAAGAAAGATAAGGAGAATGTCTTTATTCCACGGTATTGGCTTGATTCGTGGAGAGGTGTCGCTGGCTCTAAAAAAGGGTGGAAATAAGCGAGAAAGGAATAAGAGATAAGGGCGGAGCTCTGAAATTATTCAAAAGCTCACTAGTTCTCGCAAGAGGGAGGCACAGCGAGCCAAACCATTTTATCCTTGCGGCCCTCTTCTGCGTCGAGCACCACACTCACGTTACCTTGGAGGGGATTGATAACCACAATGGTATTTGAGAAGAGTGTTTGTTAGATTTTATTCATCCTTATCTATCCTTTGGTTGATGGTAAAGAGACCCGCCTCTAACAAGCTAACTTTCTTGTTAAGCGTGTCAGGGTTGCCGCTTCCTCCTCTTCCAAGTGACTAGTATCGACCTCGCTCCCTTCGCCAATAGCTGCTTTGTCACTTCATTGGATTGATGTCTGATTGCTTCTCCCCAACCGCTACGCTAGTTCTACAGTGCTTTCCTTCCTTGGCATAAGAAAGAAGGGTAGTCCGTTTTTCTTATTCATAGGGGAAGGCTGTTTAAATCCCCGGTCGAAATCATCCAACAGAAAATTGTATAAGACCTTAGTGATTAACCCAGCGTGTGGGATCCCAACTTCCGTAATAGAACAATTAATTCCATTTTGGTCATTGGTATCTTTAAAAAGGATGAAACTAAGGATATTACGTAGCTATCACGCACCAAGGGTGCCAGCTTTCGTAAAATTCTTTTATGAGGAATAGTACCTTGTGAGGGTGCTAGATTCAAGATGAAAATAGTTCTAATCTTCCCCACTCCACCTAATTTGGCAAAGAACTCACGGCGATCTCTGGGAAAACCACACGACTGCTCCTGAAAGATAGATGAACGCATAAAACAACTATTCAACATATGCGCCAGAGCGATTAAAAGGAGAGCGTCCCTTTCACCGGGACAAACAACCCATTTATGATCAGGGTCCCCTGGCTGACATAAAGTTTCAACATAAAAAGAAATCGCCTCGTCTTTGGGAATACTTAATAACTTAAGTGGGGACAATGCATACTTCTCTTCTGAGATAAGAATGATTATATCACATACGCTTAAAGGGGGCAACGAAAATAGATCACCAAGTTTAGCATAGACATATAATATTGACCGGGCAAGTTGCTGTGCGGAGCATGAATAAGGTGGATTTTTCCGTGGGTCCTCGCCATCTGAATCAATTCTGAACGAACAGTATCTCTATCTGGCTTTGTTATTATTACAGTCTTATCTGCACCCAGCCAGTAAGTAGAGATATGGAGAGAGGGGACAGCTTTGTCGCGGACCTTTCTTTGCTTTCTTTTATGAACTCCACTGGTCGTCCATGGATTATAGGGGCTTTCCATTGTATATAAATAAACTTTCGTATCCTACTCTGCAAATCCCATTTTCCTTAAGCATATAGAAACCTATGATTCAAATTTGCATATGCTGCTGGTTTGGTGAGTTTAGTGATCATGGCTGGCTCACCTGATCTATCAGCTGAGTAGTAAGCCTCCTTGGGATAATTATCAATATCTCTTCCTATCAAAATGAGATTAGGAGGGCGCCCTTTTTAAAGAGCCAGCCTGTCTTTCAATAGAAACTATTGGCAATTACCTTAGTCATTCTCTTATATAGTGTAGTCCCCATAGCAATGGGCCTCGGTCTAGTGAGGTTTTGCTTTTTTGGGAATCATTGCTAGGAATAAGGATTGAATTGCACCTGCTTTGCTCCTGTTTGACTTCAATTACCATATGGAAATGGAGATCGTCCAACATTATGTTCCAGCACTGCCCCTGAATTAATCAACCAAGTAGAAGTTGAAGTTCAGTTGGAATCCATATAGTCTAGTAGTTTTTTACTATGAATAGCCCCCTATTGTTGATAGAGAGCTTACCGCCCCGCCCTTTATAGTCGCGACTGTTGTCATGGAAAAAGACTTTCTTTTCTGTCAAAGAAGCATGCTTAACACAGCCTATAGCATAAAGGCATTCGAACCGCGTCTAAACTAAATGTTGGGCAAGGGCCCGTACTCTCTCTTCTGTGGATACGCTATCCCTTCCGGCTATGGTATGGGGAAGGGGAGGTGAGATCTACTCATTGATTTTATATTAGATGAGCGGCCGTACTATGATCGTTCGGGAGACATGGGCCCACGCGCTACACACAAGAATGAATTGTTATGCGGTCGGTAAACTCTTTCCTTTCTGCGGGCAGCCTATCAAATCGGATCACGTATTTTTGAATATGTCGTTACATCATGTACATGTATTCGCTTTTCCTTTTTTTTTGATGTTCCTGCTCGTGCCCGGATAGAGAATGGGCACGACTCCCCCTCTCCCCGTTCTACCGTCCAAACAGGCCGGCCGTTCGTCGTTCCGGGGTTGGGTCGGATAGGACCAGATCCAATCGGATCTGATCGTAGCTTCGAGTTCAGGTGCCGTACTGCGGCCGGACCGGAAAGGAGGGGGACAGCGAACCTCCTGCCAAGAGGCCAAGGTTGCTTGCTAACTCTCAGCCACTTGTTAGAAGGAAGTGCAGCTTGATTGTCGGGGGGAATCAACGGGAAGGAAAAAAGAAGGTAAATTCTTCTATTCTATTTCCTCCTTTGGTAAGGATTGGCTTTTTGTTCAAGGGTATGTTAAAAACCATCGTCTTTTCTTTGTTTGTATCACCGAGACACCCGAAGGGCCGGCCATATGTACCTCGGGAGCCCCGGCCCATTCAAATCAAAATAGAACGAGCACCTACGACTAAGGGGAATGGAATGTCGACCACAGGGTGAGAGAATCTTATAATACGAGGGCTAGTGACTGGTCAAGTCATTAAACTTAGTCATTTTGATCAACATGGCTGCAAGTGGACTGGGTTTATGGGTTTAAACTGACTACGACCAAAGTCGTGGCTACTTCAACCAAAAAAAGGGCGACCCCCTATTCAAACCAAAAGAAGTACCTCACCTCACTTACGAAGAAGTTGTTGGAGCTGGGCTCCGAACTATGAGAGTTTGCTTTTTATCTTTCTCAGAGCGGTCTGATCAAATAGGGGATCAGACCGCTCCTGGTGTTTTAACTAGTCATTAATGGTCGGCTTAATTAGTACCCTTTCGGTATGTGTTGCGAACACTTTCATTTTGAGCCTCTCATCTTCTCTAGAGAAGCAAAACTCGAACGGATAGAACAGATGGTCCAACTACATAACTTTTTCTTTTTCATTACTTCCATGGTCGTGCCTCGTGGCACGGCAGCACCCGTACTATTGAAATGGTTCGTCAGTAGAGATGTTCCCACAGGTGCCCTTTTTTCCAATGGTACTATAATTCCTATTCCTATCCCTTCATTCCCTCTTTTGGTCTATCTACATTCCAGGAAATTCATACGCTCCGCGGACGGAGCAAAAAGTGGAGTCTTGGTCAGAGCAAGCCGCCCTATTCTATTACCAGACATAATTGGGAGAAGCTCATCCGAAACTAGAGCTAGAAACGCTTTATTTCGTTTCGTTCCCGTTCTTCATTTCCTTCTTCTCGAATCCAAGGGGGACTTCTCATATTTAGAATCTTTCTGCGGTGTGCTCCGTTTACTATTCTTTCGTACTTTCTTCTTTTTACCACGCGATAGGTCAGCGAAGCCTGAGCGGGCGCGGAGAAGGAAAGGCCAAACACTTCGGCCTAACGGGAATGAGCAACGACGAAATGAGAAGATGAGGTGCCTCGGGCACCCCCATTTAGAAAGAAGGGTCGAAGGTTTTGGGCCTGTAGCTTTCCCCGTCCCCCCTTCGTCGGGCGGTGCTTGTGTGGAGGGTGCGCCACCAGAAATCGGGCTTGAAGCTCTCACCTTACCAACAAGCCGAGAGCTGATGGCTGTTGGTCACGACTACTATCAAAAAGCTCCTATGAAGATGAATATTTCACATGGAGGAGTGTGCATCTTTATGTTGGGTGTTCTTCTGTCGTGCGACCCGGCGGCTTATGTGCGACCTGTGGCCCACGCCTCCTATTTGTTCAGGGCGGGCGGCGTGAACTCTGATTCGATCCGGGTATTCAATCCCGCCGCTGAGATGCTCAGTTGACTCCTTAACCTTGATAGGAAGATGGCTTATTCAATAATTCGTGCATAAGGGTAAGGAACTTTGGATGAACTAATGCGAATGGGTGTAAGCCTCGCTGCTCGGAAACACCCAGTGCTGACCACACTGAGAGACACGAAAGCGCAGGTAACGCCAGTTGGCGAAGTGGCGTTAAGCATCCCTAGCGGTACGAAAAGAGGGGTCGTGATGATATCATCTACGTCCGTACCGCTCCTCGTGGAGTAGATCCCGCATCCAACCAAGTCTTTGACCAGGGAACGGGAGAATTCCCACTACCGCTAGCAGGCCAGCCGGGCCGTGAGCGCGGTGGGAACGGGCTTCCCAAGAAGCCAGCCCGGGCCGGGGTCAGCATAGAATGAAGGGGACGGCCCTAATCTTGTGTTGGCTTTGCCAACTTATTGGGTTGCGGGCGGAGAAAAGCGGACGTGGGGACTCGGGTCGGGGCGCAGCGTAACTAAGAGAGCCATTCCATTTAGGGCGAGACAAAATGGGCGGGCACGGGCGGTCTGGTGTCCGAGCCGATTGGTCAGACGACGACTACTTCCCAAATTATTTTAGTATTAGCCGCCTATCCCGGAATGGAATAGAAAGAACGCGAAGCGCTAGTGCTACAGGGTCGGTTTTTTTGGGGGGATAGGCTTGTGAAGAAGTAAGCTTATCCCCGCCCCGACCGGCAGCTGCTAGGTTTCCCCATCTCTTCTAAACTTCCCCCGGTCTTCGGCCCGAGCTGTATGAGGCAAAAACTCGTCCCACGTACGGTTCGGAGGCCGAGCCCCACCCCAGCAGTAAGGGTGCGGCTTAGGTCAACTAACACAAAAAAGATACAGTTCACTCAACGATTGCCTTTGGGTTCCGAACTCCATATGGGGAAGGAGCGTTGTTGTTTGCGAGGTCTTGATCATTTACATGGACCCACTTTTCATTCCATTTGTGGGAATTTGATGATCTATAAACCGTCCCTAACGAGCGATCGGCTCATGTTTGAGCATGATCAATCACTTCGTGCCGACCTGTTGCCAATCCACTTTCCGGCCTCATATGAGAATGGAAAACTGGAGCATTTTATCCATCGGTGGATGAAGAATCGCGAACATAATAATTTCTGGTTGACCATGTTCCCAGAAAAAAGATACTTTCGAGAAAGGACGAGCACGACTGAAGTGGCTATACATACAAATCTATTTACGGATCTATATGCTTCGATTGGAACTGGAAGTTCCAGAACAGGTGGCTGGTATACCACAATAATAAAACTTCCTTTTCTTTTTTTTTATTCGGATCGGATTTATGTTGGCTTCGTTGGGAGGCTCGCGTAGTTTGTTACGTCAGCTCCAAAAGGATAAGTTGCGTTGGAATTGATAAAGTTCCGTGGAGTTCATAATTGCATAAAAGGAGTCAAAGTAGTGGCTGCGGCGCGTTGAGGCACTTCTTCGACGGTCCCCGTACGCCCGGCCTGCCGGCCCGCTCTGAAGAATTCATGATTTATATATGTTTCAGGCCGGTGAGAGGGAGTGCGGAATAAGGATTGATTTCACTGTATCCATCGTAGCCCACCCCATCTACCTATTGTCGGAGGTCAATTGTTGCTCCCTCTCTCGAGATTGCAATCCCTATCGAGTCGGGAAGGAATGAGTAATGGGTCGGGGAATCGGGCATCGGCCCTCTTGGATCCGGTAGGAGCAGGAGTAGGTAAGTTAGTATCGATCCGGTGAAGAAAAGAGAATTTCGTTGATAGAGACGTTAGATCTGGAGGAAGCATCTGGTCACATATCCCAAAACCTTCACGGGAAAGGAACGGACTCACTCGCCCTACTTCTAAAGATAGATAGAAAAGGTTAGGGAGTCCCAGCTGCTGAGGTGGCGTAGTGAGAGGTGAGAGCAATAACAACAAAAGCAGCGGAAGATCCTGCAGTAGTATATTCGGTTGTTTGCGGTGGAATAGATTCAAGCGTCCGGGCCAGGTCGAATTAAAAACAGCGCGCTGGTTAATTGCTAGAGAGAGGGTTCAAGAACCCCTTACATCTAGGGCTCGTGAAGCCCTATTCCGTAATATATTCGAGAAGCGGGGCTATCAAATGGTCGGCTTGCGAAACCCATCGAGGTTCCAAAATTGTATACTATTACGATGCCCTCGATCGGCGATCGTTCAACGGACTACTTTTGCGATGTACGTCACATGAAGAAGCTCGGCCAAGCCTTATAAGAAGTACATGCTTTACTAATAGGGGCATAGTAATTGTTGTTTTGGTTGGTTTTTTGCTCTCTGCCTTCTCACGGTGGGATGGAAACAAGAGAGGTCAATCGGAGTGGAAGCCAAAGGACGGGGCCGAGAATGCCGTGATCGATCCGAAGAACCACTCCCGGATACGATTCTGCTCCCCGCTTCGTACTACCGCTGAGATTCTTTGCCCGCTTTCTTTCGGCTTAAGAAAGGGCTGCCGGTAGAATAGGAATCACTTCGGAACTCTAGGGGAATGGGCGTTTTAGGGGCGGGATCTAAAAGCTCTCCAACGTGTTGCGGAGCCTTCGGCCGTGAGAGGGTGGATGTAATTCGGCTCGAACGAAGTGGGGAAGGGCGGCTGAAAAGGAGGCTCGACCTACGGGAGAGAGGAAAAGGCAAGGAACTTTCAACAGGCATGGTACGAGAGGAAAGAGACCGGCCTTAGGCCTCTTCGGCTAATAGATGCGTCAAAGACCGTTGCCCATCTTGCTAGTCGCAAACAAGCCCTTCCCCCTTCTGGGCTAGGAGTGAAATGCCCTCGATCGACTCGGGGGCTAAAAGCCCTAATGAAGAAAAAGAATTGTCCTAAGATTGCCTACTTAATCCGGTACTTTCTTCTTCCCCAAAAACGGGAAGGTTTTGTCGGTTTCTTACTATCTTCGCATTGCTTTTTGTTTTGAGAAGAATGAATCTCGTTTCATCCTCAGGGTTTGGGAGGGCGAGGAACGGATTTTTG
>NC_081342.1:37110468-37165945 GCF_029784015.1 Lycium ferocissimum | reverse complement strand
CGGACAACTCGTGCTCAAGCGAGTGTTCCCTCACTAAGAGAAATATAAGAAAAAATTCTAGCTGAACTGGCAAGGGCCATACATGGTCAGGAAAGTACTCTCAGGAGGAGTCGTAGTCCTAGCCGAGATTGACGGACAAGTGTGGCCCAAGGCCATCAATGCAGACGCCCTTAAGAGATACTACATTTAGGATACCATTCGTTGTAATCGGATTGTTCCTACATACACATGTCATAACAAAAGGTTTTTCAAAAGAGTATAAAGAAATAGTAATAACAGACATGTATATGTAGGAACAATGCGCTTTACTAATTTGTATTGTAGATTTCGAGAAAATATATACACCCGTTAGTGTAAGCACGCTCCAAAACCATTTCTAGGAATACCGGGGCCAAAAAGGTTCAGAAGGACGTCCGGAGAAGCCACCAGACGGGAGGACAACAGCGCTAATTGGCCTTTTAGGAAACTCCCAATTTTTCTGTAAATGCAGGTCTTAACAGGAAAGTGATAGGACTGCGAAGGCCTAGCCCAGCAGGAACAACCCGTTCAACTATTAGGAAAGCGATAGGGCTATACAAGACAAGTCCAACTAGAACAGCTCGTTTGACTATTATATACACCACAAGCAAATGGGAAAGGACATGTCCAACCAAAAGGGTAAGAAATGAACGAGCCTAAAGGAATATTCGGCCAAAAGGGTCATACGAAGAATGAATGACAAAAGACCTATTCGACCACGTGGTCACACAAAGAGCGAAAAACAATGACATATCAGGCCGAAAGGGTCGAAGCGAATAGACCTATTTGACCAAAAGGGTCATGACAAAAACAAAGGGTCATATCCGGCCACGAGGGTCACAGCCCACACTATGAACGAAAGTAAGATCATCCAGCCGCAAGGGCCATATCTGTCATCTTTTAATTCCTTACATTTCTTCCATTCTTTAAATTCCTTTCAATTCTTCCATTATTTAAATTCCTTTCAATTCTTTCATTTCCTGCTATCGAGAGAGCCATTGCACGTTTATTTTCTGCTACCGAGAGGGCCACTGTACATTTATTTTCTGCTACCGAGAGGGCCATTGCACGTTTATTTTCTACTGCTGAGAGGGCCATGCCGAGAGGGACATTCATTCATACTGCTGAGAGGGCCATTCATTCATTCATACTGTCGAGAGGGCTATTTATTCATTCATTCATACTGCCGAGAGGGCCATTCATTCATAATGCTGAAAGGGCAGTTCATTTTTACATACTACCATTGCATACTTACTTTTGCTGCAGAGAGGAACATTCATACAAATGGCATTAAGACATCTGCGATATTATTGAATTTCATAAGCAGGTGCACAATCTCCTAGAGAGAACCAACCTGCTGAGCCGGATCTAGATAAATTGCAGAGCAAACGTGGAACTTTTTCTTACGCAGCCGGTCAAGAGAGGGTGACCATGAGAGTCAAGCTCTCCGGCCAGGACTTGAAAGCTACCGACTCTCAAAGTCAGCCAAATTTGTTAGCTTTTGATTTCTTTTACTAAAAATCGCGATCGATCAGGTACATTTCGGGAAATCCGAAGGTATTCCACATAAGGGACATACTCTTCTCTAGCGGTTCAAACTACATGTGGCCTGATTCCCAGAGGCCATGGATATGTAGGAGGTCTCATGACCAGAGAGTCGGCCACACTCCAACAAAACGTCCGAGAAAAAATCGGGCACAATACCGGTGATCTCAGGACTTTTCTGCTACACACTTAAAAGTCTTTAATAGAGACGAACTACAAGTGGCCTGAATTCTCGTATAGCCTAAGATATGTAGGAAACCCAGCAGCCCATGTCCGACCGCACTTATGTGATTTGCATGAAAATTCAAAGGGTAGAATGAATCGGGTTGGTAAAAAACCAGGGTTAGTTAAATTTCGTTGCTCAGGGATGGTCCCGCCATCCCCAAACACTGAAGGAGCAGCTGCTGACACCTGATTTTTGACCACTAGTAATTTATTTTATTTACTCCGGGTCCTTGGATAATAAATAAGATAATTTTGCCCACTCACAAAAACTTTGAATAATTTTATACAATTATTCAGGTTAATATTTTTACTTCTATAAATTAATAGGGGAACCTTCAAGGCTTTATTAATTATTCAAAAATTTATCAGCATGTTTACAGCATTTTACAGTATTTTCTATAATTCACCAGCAGCAGAATAATTTCAAACAATTGTTCATTTACATTAGCAAAATCAAGCAAATTAGATAAAAGGCAATTTATTTATTTTTTTTATCCAAGGAATTTGAGTAATTAAAAGAGTTTACCACTTTTACCCCTCAAGCTTTGAATTATTACTATATATGCATGTTTGTGCCAATTTTGGCAAAATTGTTTAAAATTATGATTTTTAGCCTAATTGTTGTTATTTTGCATAAATGACCACCTCATAATTAACCAACTCATGGTTCAATACAGCTGGGGCCAATTTTGTAAATTTCGAATTCTGAATGGCCTTAATTGAAATGTCAAGTGTAGGCGCATTAATTAAGGACGTTAATGCAAATTAGTCTTAATTGGTTAAATTAAAAACCAAAATAAGGCTACATTTAAAAATAGTTAATTGCAAGGATATTTCTGCAATTAATTACAACGATTGGCCATAATTGCAACCCTCTTCAATTAAGGGTCAATTGAGGGCTATTTCTACAAAATGAGTTTTTAAATCGCTTGTTAATTTAATTACGCCTTTATTTGACCTTGTTTTAATTATTTTGTACTACGGCTAATTACTTTAAAGGTAAGCCTATCTTAGTAAAATACCCATTTTGCCCCTACGGGTGTATATACGTGTGATATACACGTATATATTCGTATAATATACAAAAACACTTTCAAAATTTTAAAAAAAATACATGGACCAGGTCCAGCCCACAAAGCGGGTTGACCCGGCCCATGAAGCAATATATACTCCCTCAGTATAGCACACAAACCTGAAGGGATCATTTGTTATTTTTTAAGGGGGCTAGGGTGAAGCCCTAGCCGCCCCCTACTTCTCTCGCCCCTTTACCCTTTCCCCCTCTACTCGATGGGTCAAATCAATGTTTTTTGTTAACGCTGGCACTGTGACGTCGTCGGGGTGGTGAGAAGAGGACGAAGCATTAAAATCTTCATCCTTTTCTCACATTTTTGCTCGAAAACTCGTCCAAACAGACCCTTAAGGTAAAATCCTTGTGATTTGTCTTTAAAACTTTCATTTTACAATTGTTTGAATCGATTAGAGCCGTTGATTGTTCCTTTTCTTCGAATCTGAGCCCTCCATCGTAGATCTAAGCTTAAAATTTGTGAAAAATTGTGATATCCCACATCGTTTGTGGAGTGTTAGAAGTTATTTTTGGGGTTCTATTATAGAACCCCATGTATTGTCAAAAGAAAAAAGACGAGGAAAAAATCCGAAAAAAGAAAAAGCTTTCTACTTGAATTCATTCGAGTTAAAAGCTTATCAGTTAAAATCTCTAAGTGTTTTAAGGTTTTAAAAACCTGTTCTCAGTACAAGATTTCCTTTTTATTGTTTTTTGTGGTGGTGGCTAAATTTGGAGTGGAAGAAGCTCTTAAATTTGTTCTTGATTCAAAGTTGCATCTAAAAAACGTAATCCTTTACTTATTTAGTGCTTTTCTTTAATTTTTGTCTAGTTTTATTTAAGCTTGGCCCTATTTTATGTCTTAGCGGTATTGTGTTGTTTAATTTGGCTATATTTGTTATGTGTTGAAGTTTCGACTTGCTAGTCTTGGATAATGTAGATTTTCTTAGCGATTTAAGTATTTACCTAGAGTTTTTTTTTTTTTTTTATAAAAAAAACTATGGCTTTGCTGGTTTTTATGTAGTCATATGGAATTTGGTTTGGTTGTTTGAGAGTTGAGTTTGTTCATCCTAATTTTAAATCTGCTTGCTTTGGGTCAGTGTTCCATTGGGCTCTAGCCTTAATCAATCATGCCATATTTCTAAATGTGCTTGCAAAAATCTGGTTCATTTTTATGAGATTAATCTACCTTAGTGTTCAGCTTGCTTAAAGGCCTTCTTGCTCATATTAATTAATGTACTCCACCCTATATAATGTTAGCTGATTCTGAGCTGACTCATATTTATATAATTGATAACCTAGTTCTGAATGGTATAGTCCTGTAAATCATTACAAGGCTTCCCTTGTCTGATCCTGATTAATATGCTTTATTCATTATAGATGTGTCAATAGCTTGCATTTGTATTCTGAGTCTGTTACAAATGATTTTGTCTTATCCCTTGCACTCTTTGTCCTTAAACCTTGCTTTGATTGCCATGTCTCCTATACTTTCCCTGAGTTGTGCACCCATGATATAGCTCTTATCTTTGCTAATTTAATCTTGATATCCCAATCTAGCTCTGCCTTGAGATTGTGTGTTCGGAAAAATTCAGTGATTGGTGTGCATCATGTCCATTACACTGTTTTAGTATTGGCATGAGTCTACATTCATGTCTAGCATGCTATGGTTCATAATTCAAAGTTTCTTTTGCCTGTTTACATACAAAAATAGATCATGATCCTGTATAGTTTAGGGTTGATCATGGTTCAGAAATTTCCTTTGCTTGTCTACATGTTTAAAGGGGCTGAAAATCTGTACAAATATCTCCTTTTAGAAAATAGTAGGGGTCTTGTTTGTTTTTTTTTTTAAACCTCTCACTTGGTATGATTGCTTGATGGACCTTGAGTAGGTCTCATCATGAACATCTACTATCTTCTTGGTGTGATTTCTTTGAGTTTGACTTGCCTATTTATTTGGCATTAGTGACCACCTATCATGTGCTAGATTAGAACAACTTAAAATAATTCCTTTTGGCCACCTTGAGGACTCTGGGTTGCATTGATTTTGGATTTATGAAGCCTGCCATCTTCAGAGAACCAGTTTGGATTCATCTTTGGGGCGTTCGACTGCAGAAGCCATTCACCTTGTAAGGAGGTTGGTGGAGCAGTATAGGGATAAGAAGACTGACTTGCACATGGTGTTTGTTGACCTTGATAAGGCTTAAGACGAAGTCCCAAGAGAGGTGATGTGGAGATGTCTAGAAGCTAGAGGTGTTCCTGTAGCATACATTAGATCGATTAAGGACATGTATGATGGAGCCAAGACCCGGGTGAGGACGGTTGGAGGTGACTCAGAACACTTCCCAGTTATGATGGGCCTACACCAGGGGTCCGCGCTTAGCCCGTTTCTGTTTGCTTTGGCAATGGACGCACTGATAAGCCACATTCAAGGAGAGGTACCGTGGTGCATGTTGTTTGCTGATGACACTGTGCTTATTGACGAGTCGCGGAGCGGTGTTAATGCGAGACAGGAGGTTTGGCGACTAACTCTGGAGTCGAAGGATTTCAAGTTGAGCAGGACTAAGATAGAGTACTTAGAGTGCAAGTTCAGTGATGTGAGTCAGGTAGAGGACGACAACGTGCAGCTGGATACTCAAGTCATCCCGAAGAAAGAAAGTTTCAAGTACCTGGGGTCGATTATCGAAAGGACTAGCGAGATTGTTGACGATGTCACACATCGTATTGGAGCGGGATGGATGAAATAGAAACTCGCATCTGGGGTGTTGTGCGATAAGAAGGTGTCGCCTATACTAAAAGGAAAGTTCTACAAAGCGGTGGTTAGACTGACTATGTTTTATGGGACGGAATGCTAGCCAGTTAAGAAAGCTCATGTCCAGAAGATGAAGGTAGCAGAGATGCGAATGTTGAGATAGATGTTCCGGCATACCAGGAGAGATAAGATTCAGAATGAAGTGAATCGATAAAAGGTGGGTGTGGCCCCTGTGGTGGATAAGATGCGAGAAGGGAGGTTGAGATGGTTCGGCCATGTGCAGCAGAGATGCGTTGATGCGCCAGTAAGGAGGTGTGAGAGAATGGCAGTGGTGGGCCTGAAGAGAGGGAGGGGTAGGACAAAGAAGGCCTGGGGAGAGGTAATTCAGCAGGATATGGTGCTACTTCAGCTTACCGAGGACATGACCTGTGATAGGAGGGGTTGGAGGTCGAGTATCAGGGGTAGAGGGCTAGTGGGAGGCCGCGAGGTTTTCTTTCCCATGTTAGGAGTATTATTATTCTGTTTCTATGTGTTGGGTCTTGTCTATGTTTGCTATTTTATCATCACATCCTTGCTCTTGTTATTTCTTATTTTTGCATTGCTTTGATTTGCTTGTCCGTATCTGACTCTTTTCCGTTGTTTTCCCTTGTTTTCTTTTGAGCCAAGGGTCTTTCGGAAACAGCCTCCCTACCTTCCAAGGTGGGGGTAAGGTCTGCGTACACTTTACCCTCCCCAGACCTCACATTGTGTGATTCAACTGGGCATGTTGCTGTTGTTGTTGTTGAAGCCTTCCATCTATGTAACCATTGTTTAGGTCATGCTAGTTAACTAATGTAGCCTAACTTTCTTAGAATGATTTGATGTGCCCCGTTTTCACCCTCTTTGGTTAGCATGATTACTGTCCCAATGTGCTAATGAGATGCTAAGTATTAAAACTTGTGTGATGTAGCAATGACTAGTTAAGAGTGATCCATGATGAATTCATTTGAATGTATCTGCCAACCTGAGTCAACTGCCATACACCTTTATGACATTAGCTTATATTTTGATCCATGACAACTAGAGTTACTTCTATTTAATGGACTTTAAACTAAATAGACTTGTCTGTCTTCCTGTTTGATTCCTCTTCTGATCCTGCTTGGGTGCATGCTATCTTTATGTGAATAAATTTGATTAACAAAAAGGGAAAGGTTAATAGTCATCTCACATGTCCATCTTAGAGTTGTAAAGATAAAAAGGGGGAGCCAAGACCATTTTCCTATAATTTGATTAAGTATGAAGGGTACATGACTGAAATCCTGAAACCTTTTTTTTTTTTTTTTTGATAAAAATGGGCCATTCCATGTTCATTACACTTTGTTGCAAAACTGACTACTCTTCCCTTTCCTTCTCATCATTACCTCCAACTTCATGTGTGCCTGTTTTGACTTTGTATGAGGTCAGTCGAGTTCTGTGGGGTTGATGATTTGGTATAAAGTAAAGGATGCAAGAGTAGTGTCATTTGGAAGATTCTTTTCTTAAAAAGGGAAGCCAAGCATCTGTTTCTCTTGTGTTGATCAATCTGGAATTGTGCACCCTTTTTCTGCTCCTTGCTTCCTTATTATTGGAACTTGAGCTGCTCTTTGGTGTTGCCTCTGATGAAAGTTCTGTGTGTTCTCCCTTTGCCTTATTTTGTGTTACCTTACTTGCCCCCCCACCCCCTCCCCATGAATCTGCACACCTAGTTTACAGTGATTGGGGTGACTTAAATAAGAATACATTAATCGATGAATAAGGAAGTGATCCCATCCCCCCAAGATATATATGTGGTCCTTGCATATATATATATATATATATATATATATATATATATATATATATATATATATATATATATACTCGTATAGTATCTTTACCTCTTAATAACACATTTACCTTGTCAAGCATATGTTTTGATTGACCTTGCATTACTTTATGGATTTGGGGCCTAATTTGATGCATCCTATCTGTCTCTAACTCTATTTTCACAAATATTCTCTTGTATCTTAATGTCATAACTGAACTGTCTGGGATCTTTCCTTTGTGCCTGAGATTGACATCATTGGCACTTTGCTTGTTAAGGGGTATATTCTATTGCTTTTTTGCCATTTTGTCACCACACTCCCCTCTTGATGCCATTATGCTTAAACTGCACTTCTAACTTTTTTTTTTAAGAAAACACAGAAGCATGCACAAAGTTCCTCTCTTTTCTCTATGATTGTAAAAGATATGGGCCTTCATGACTTAAATTGATTTGGCACTAAGTATTGCGCATTGTCTTAGCCTTAAAATTTGAGTTCTGTGCATCTTACCTTCACTCTTCTTATTTCACCTCACCTAGATCAATATGATCTTTGATGCTGCTCATTTGGGCATTGCTTTAGTAGATGCCATGTGTTGAATCTCGATGACTACTCTGCTGCTTTCAAAAGCTCCATGTAACTCTGTGTGTGTGTCCATTTGCTTCTACTAGAAGTTCATGTATCAATCACCCCCCCCCCTACCTTCCCATTTGACATACTTGTGTGTCTAACCACTTCTGAGTAGTGTGTTCACCATCAGCCTCTGTGCTGGTTGTGTTTTTTCCTGTACAACTTGTGTAACCCCTATTCCTTACTTATGCATATGGCCTTCACTCTTGTTTGATCTCTCCAGTGAAATTGGGTTGATGTCTCTCCCATCAGTGGCTTTGTGTTTTCCTACACTAAAAAAAAATAGGAATGCTAAACAGTTTTGTCTAGTTAAGATGTGATTGTACACTGTTATCTTTGTCACCTTGAGAAGTCTTTTTTTTTTCTTTCGCTTAACCTTCATGAACAGAGCTGCATTGATGTTGAGGACTTAATTTTAGTCTTAACCTGCGTATCATGCCAATGTCCACCACCCCTTGTCCCTTCTGGAAATCCTGTATGATCAGGTATCTATTTGAATAGTCGTTATTTGTTGTTGTCTCTGTATTATTTCGGGATTCTGACTCTTGTGCTCTTTTTTGTCCCAATCTGGACATATTGTTTTGAGATAGACAATGGTAGTTTGGGGTAGTCCCAAACCTTTCCCGGTGTTAGCCATGCCTGGGGTTCTCAGAAATCCCTTGGAAATTGTGCGACATCAGGAATGCGAGGCTAGGGAGTCCCCATACCATTTGAAGTCTCTAATCAATAAATATCTGGTTGAAGACAAGGATTGGATAAATATAGGATTCATACAATTATTTTGATAATGTGTACATGTTTAGTTTAGTTATTAGTATGATAAGTGCAGTAATTATAAACTAACCGGGTTTCCTTTTTTCTCTTCTCCTCTTCACTTGCATGACCATTCGAATCCAAATCAAGCCCACCCATTGGGCCTAAGGCCCAAATGGGAATATTATGTCAAATCGAGTCTGAGAAGATGAAGATAATAGCGAGGCGCGCAGAAGGCCCAGCCATGGGTAAAAATGGCCAACTAGGAGCTTGGTACGCCCCTAATCTAACTTAGTCTCTTTACATTTATTTGTTGTTTTATTCCTAACTTGATGTACTTGTAAAAAATGTGTATTCAAACTCATATTATAGTGAAAAATCCTTATGATTGGAACTAGACATCTTAGGACAACGGTTCTTATGCTGTTTAGTCGACTTTAGGTCCCCGTACGCGATTTTCAAAACCACGGACTCAATAAATCACTATGATTTTTTCTAAGTTTAAATGGCAATCACGTTTTTTTTTTTTATAATAAAGGTATTTCAGAAAAATAAGTTAATCTGATTAACTTAATTCCTACTCCAAACTAAATTTCCCAAAATCAGCTTTAAATAGACAGATTTAACGCAATTGGCTTTAACATATACAACTTCATCGATAAGTGGCAAATCTTTGACAAAATATTTGACCAGTTTTTAACTTAAACAAAAATCAAATTTTTTTTTACCAAGTTATTAATACTCGTTTTTTTACGGAAAATAGAGGTAAATGAAGGATTCTTAAAACACAAAACACTGTTTTTTGTCCTAAGCAGGCCCAAATTAACGAATATCTACGGACAAGATATACTCATTTTAAAATACATAAAACGCCATTTTAAACATATAAAGAGCCTACACATAATATAAAGTTCCGGTTAAGACTGAAACACACCAATACGAGTCAACTCGAGCCCCGGTGTATGAGTATAAAATAAATAATTTATAAAATAACATTTCTTTTACACTTTTTTTACAAACTTATACTTATTCGTTATATATAAAGGGAAACTACTTATGCTCGGATAATATAAATCCGAAACTACGGTACCCTATAAATAAAGGGGATATATTCTTCCAAAAATATATGATATGCATGACAGTTATTTACGGAAAAAAATAAACACAAACAATAAGCAGTTTAAGCAAATACTCATACACTGGAATTTGAAGGTCAACCGTATAATACGGATCCTTAATACTGGGATGCCTAACACCTTCCCCAGGGGTTCATCAGAACCCTTACCTGGAACTCTGGATTATGAAGGTTTTTTCACGGTATTTGAATAAACCCTTCACAACCGGCTTTCCTAATTTCCTAAAAATTAGGTGGCGACTCTTTTTCAAAAATAAAGTCTGAAAGAGCACCAACGAGTTCGTAGTAGCCTTTATGCCTTAACACCACGTAAAAGCGAACCGCAACAGTGTCGGTAGCAGTGCTTTCCGGCTTTGTTGAGGTCCTCCCCATCCTAAACATGTGTAACTATAAATCCTTCACTAGGGACCAAGGGCCCAACGGCTTTATCTCAGCAGAAGTGGGGTGTGTAGTCGCAATTCCCGTTTTTGTGACAGTTTATTATTGAAGACTCAGAGGGGGTGCGCGAGAGAAGACAATTATATTGCAGTTCAACAATATCAAAGCAGTAAATAAGCAGGCATAGAACACATTACTCTCATATATACAAAATATCCAAGAAAAAAATTAATAACACAAGCCAAACATAAGTCAATATACAAAGCTCGAATTCTGGTTATCCCCAGCGAGGTCGCCATCTGCCACACTTCTTTTTTTTTTTCCAAAAAATAAATTTGAAATTAGTTTAAATTTATTTAAAGGGGTTTTTTCAATTAAAGTGATGTTTTGAAAAGGAATTATTTTATTTATTCAGAGTCGCCACTTGGAATTGAGTTTTGGTGTTCCAAGTCACCTTATTGAATCCCTAATCAAAAGGAAATGACTATATTTATTATTGGTCTACGAAAACAAAAGATCGGGTAAGGAATTCTGTTGACTAGGGAGAAGGTATTAGGCATTCCCCGAGTCTCGTGGTTCTAGCGCGGTCGGTTTTATTGACTAATATTCGGCTTAAATTATTTTGGATAAAGTGTATTTATTAGTTACGCCTATGATTCGCTTAAATATTGTTGACCTTTTACTAGTCTTGACTAAGGCACGTAGTTGTGACCTCAGCCTCGACATACACCAGTCGAGACGCGTAAACGCGACCTTAACTTGTGTATCGCACCTAGAATTTTGAGCCTACTCAGCTTACTGAAACAATGATGATTATCTTTATTTAAGTTCTTAAGTCAAGACGTGTAACTAATCCAAGAAAATTATTTTGTCGCTTTTTCACTTTTTAATAATGGATTTTGAAGCGAATTCGCAACCCATCTTGTCCTCTTACTAAAACTATCTCTCTCAACTGAAATTAGGAACGGAGAATTTTGGTAGCATAAAAGAATAATCCTTTTGCCTCCTGAAAAGTCACGGTCAAAATAATTTTATTTAAGCTTTAAAAATAATGATCCGGTCTTTAATTTTATAAACCTATACTATATTTTGAATTCTGAAATAAAATCAACACGTCAAAGTAACCCATGTGATAGTGTCTGATCTTTTTGCTTTCCCAATTTTAACCTCTTTTAATTTACTTTCTTCTTGACGTATAATAATAAAATAAATACAATTAATCATGGCATAAAATATATATTTTTTATAAAGGGGTTACTAAATATAAATATATATTTGTAGTACATGTATGGTATAACTTTTTTATATCTAAAGCATACCATATATACTTATGGTATAAACATAATATACGGCAAAATCATATTTACTAAAATGGAAAGAAATTAGTAACACAATTGTAGTTGTAGAATATAAATTTTAGCAAAAATGTAGGAAGAGAATCAATTATGTTGTTAATGACGTGCCCCTAATATCACCCGATTAATAGAGAAAGAAATCATTACTGTAGGTAAGTTGTAACTCCTAAGCTGCCATTCAGTGTTAATTAAATAGTTCTGCTAAGGTTCTGTAAATATTTTATATTATTGTATAGTTATGATTTTTCCTCTAAATTAAAAGTGATCCACTGGAATATGTTTTTTTTTTAAATCTCAAATTAAAATTAAAATCATAAAAGTAGACTAATTTCCTCACATATTAATTTGACCTTAACGTTGGTGACATATCAATACACAAACAAATTTTAGACCACCACCATGTTAAACCTTATCCATTAAAATCATGATTTCATGCAAATTCATTCAAACGACAACTCGTATTTCAAATTAATCTCAGAGCTAGCAAATTTAATAATAAACAAATTTCAATATCCACCAATAAACATTGAAACCATAATAAGATTCTTAACATTACCCCGATAATTAAAATATGATATGTCTCATTTAATCATGATATTAAATTATACAAAGAAGATTGAGTGTTACCTTATATGAAGATTAATTCACGACAATTAAAACGGCTATAATCAACTGATTTCCAAAGTTAACAAAAGCTAACTTTCAGGTCCACGAACTCGAAACCACAAACAAACCCTCGAACTCGAACAAAATCATTTTCGAAACTCCTAAATTGTTCTAGGTATTTTTTTTTCTCTGTCTTTTTGCTCACTGTTTTATTGTTTGTTCTCTGCATTTTTTCTTTTGTACTGTTTCAACGCAATTTTTGTATACTGTGAGTTGTGTGTGTTATATAGGTGTGTGGGGTGGTTAGGAAGGATAAGTCTTTTGTTGAGAGTTTGTAGGGGTAAGAGGTTTAAGGAGTTTGAAGGTGATTAGGATTGGGTTTAAAGAGGTGTGAGGGTTTGGGATTTGTGTGTGTACCATGTAATGGCAAATGGGGGAATGGAATGAGTGACGTGAACTATGGGAATTTGGTTTGGGATGTTTGGGTTTGCAGATTTTTGTTAGTTTTTTTAGGAAATCTTCTTTTGACTTTTTCCTTATTTAGCTAACTATTCTGGACTAACAAAAGTACAAGTTAAATAGCTAGACTAAAATAAATTGTAAATAAGAAAATACTAAAATCACTAGCTTATTTATTCGAAGCTAAATTTAAAAGAAAACATATTTTTCGTAATTTCTTTTCTTTTGAAAACACGAGAACAAAATTTATCCTAAAATTTGACTCTATTTTTGTAGTTTTTAATTTTAAAGTAAAACCTACCAAAAAATGAAAAAAAAATTAAAATATCTAATTTAGACCTAAAAAAAATATTTAAAAGTTAAAAAGGTGTACAAACTTAAGTTAGGTAAAATATTAGGTGTTCACAACCTTGATTCACTGGGATTGTTAAGTGTGTTAGTATGCATCTCTGTCTGATCCAAATAGTGCTTAACTTATGAATACTCATGTATATTGTGTATATAGATGAGCTTAAGTAGTCTAGAACTGGCTTTATGCTTTATCTTGCCATAGTGAAAGGTGTTATTTCAAGTTAAGAGTATAAGAGGTTAAATGTTTACTTTGTCATGGTAAACTGAATTGAGTATGGTTCACTTAAGAGTAATTAATAGAATTGTCCAAGATCACCTAAGTAAAGGGAACTTATGAGGTTGTCACTTGACTTGTAAAAAAAGTGAGGAGGGATTTACCCATGGCTAGGGAAGTTTAGGAAAGGATTTGAGTTCCTACTTTGCCTAGTACTAACTATCCCAGGCTGCTGGGGTTCCTTCTTGTGAATTTACAATTTCATGGGACCCTCTAAGGTCCCTGTAAGCATAAGAGAAGAGAATTATATGAATGAAGTTTGAGGTCTGTTTTGTAGGACAATAAGTATATCTGTGCATATTCTTCTTATGTCTCCAGTGTGCTAGTCTTGCATCCAGTTCTGGGTTACTTTATGTTTTGGTTTATGGGATTAAAGTATCATTTATTCTTGCATGATAGTCTAGGCCATGAACTTGCTCTGTTCATTTGTCTTCTTACCTGAAAACTTCTCATACCCCTTTGATTTCTATTGTGTTTGCATAAATGCAAAAGGGATAAAATGTGTGACTAAATCAACTAGGATTCAGAAAATAGTTTCGAGTGGTGTGTGAATTGAAATAAGAGTGGCATTTGTTTAACATAACTAAAAAATGAGTTTGCTTGATTTTAAGGAGTTGTGTCCTAGTCCCAGTTTACGGATTGATACTGTTTTAAGGGACTTGCATATTGAAAGAGTTAGGGAACCATGACCTGAAGTATTGTATATCAAATGAATGTTGTGTGTAAGTCACCATTAACATAAAATGTTGGCTTTGTCAACCCACTAAGCATGCTAAGCCTAAACCTATAAAGAGAACTTTAATTTAAGAGTCAACATGCTCTTTCCTTTCCCCTTTCCCCTAAATTGAACTGAAAATCTCAGCTGCTGTGTGTCAGGTCCTTTTAATAAATATTATGATAGTCTCTAAAGAATGAATATGTTGAGCATATATTGGTGTATATCCACTGTATATGTGTGTATACATGTGTGTTTGAGACTGATTTAAAATGAATGCTATGCCCTGCTTGCTCACACTGCCTCACCTCTTCTTTTTCCTTCTCATATGATACTGTTGTGGTTGGATGTTCACCAGGTATACAAGCTATATACTCCATATATTTCCCGGTGTATATTGGGTTGTATATCGCGTATACCCATGGTATACTATGCTACTGTGTGTAAGATGGAACTGTTATCAATTCAATTAGGCTTATCTCCTCAATGTTATACTCATTTAAATCACTGGACCTTGTCTTGGTTAGTCTTATGTGTTGTCTTGTTTGGGATTTCTTGTTTTTTTCTGTTGTGTATTTTAAGATATTAGGTCTGTTTTCTTTCGCCAATTTTGTTTTAGGCCTTCACTATCTTTGTTTTGTTCAGTGAGTATACAAGATTGTGCTTGATATATATGCTAATACATGTGTGTGATTATACTCCGATTATATTTGAGAGTTAATTTTCGTTTAATTTGTTTGCTAAGTGTAGATATCCTCTAACCTCTATTTTCCTTTTCCCCCTCCTCTTTGCATGGAATCTACAATGTGGGCCATTTGGGCCAAGTTCGCACAAGCCACACTGTTGGGCCAGAAGCCCAACATTCTTTTCCTTCCATCGAGTCCGGGTAGAATCTTTGAAGGCCCAACCATCGGTGAAAATGGTTAACTGGTGGGCTCGGTATGTCCACCAGCCTTCCTTTCTCTTTATTTTTTGTATGTGTATTTGTGAAAACATGGGTAAGAATGCTTGTAAATATTGAAACCCGATTGGTTAGACTTAGAGGAATTAGGCAAAATGATACTTATATTGTTTAGAATGGATAGGAACCGATCTTTATTTCAAACTCGGACCCGACAAAAGATAATACAGTCAAACCTCTCTATAGTAGCAGCGTTTGTCTGAAAATTTCATAGTTGCTATAGTGAGATGCTGTTATGTATGTATACTGGCATTTGATGTTTGGATCTCATTCAGCTGTTATAAACAAAAGTACGCATAAATTTATTTTTCTATACTATTTTTATATATGTCATAAACGAAAACAAAATACTTGTTAATTTTAAAATCTCGACTAATTTTTCTGTTTCATTAATAAAAATTGAAGTGACTAATAAATTCATAACTAGTTGTACCGTACTAAGGAGCATATGCATTTTAAATTAATTGAAAATTTAAATATTTCAAGTTTGACGTAAGAATTCTACAGTTGTAGGTTGTTTCGTAAATTCCAGTCTCTTAGTGATAATATAACGCTTGAATTAACGAAGAATATTTGTTCAAAGTTTCAGCAAAAAGGAATTCAATAGCTTTCTCTTGATGATTACCATAAATATTTTAATATTTTATTTTTATACATAATATATTTCTTACAAAAGATTACTTCCCCAGAGATTGTCCACTTAGCCATTTGCACACCTCTTAAGAAAATATGGGATTTGGTCACTTAATACCTAATAAGGGCAAATTTGAAAAAATAATGTTAATTCTTTCTTGATTAGGTAAGTGGACAACCTTTTTGAACCAAAAAATAAAGGTTAAGTGGACACTCTTTTTGAATCGGAGGGAGTATTACACAATATTGAGTATGACTGTTATAGAGAGGTAAGTTTACAAAAAGTGTACTGCTATAATGAACGCCACTGCCGTTATAGGTAGAATACTGTATAGAGAAGTAAAAATATAACATGAAAAATCAGTTACGGATAAAATCAGGACGTTATAGTGAAATGCCGTTATAACAAATGGCAATTATAGAGAGGTTTGACTGTATCATTTCAAGGAAATTGAAAAGAAATACTCTTGTAACTCCTTCTTTGCAAAACTGGAAATTAAACGGTGGAGTATATTTTTAAGGAAAGTTAATTCTTTCTAACTTGGAATTTTCGGGAAAAGCAGGAAACGATAACAGTGAATTTTCAGGCAAAAAAAAAGTGTAACTTCTTTCAAACTTAAGAAGATGAACAAAACTTGATTTGTGAAAAAATGAATGAAAGTAGCTTTAAATGATTTTCCAACAACTTAAAGACTTTTTCGACACCTTTTGGGCCAAGCCCACTTAAGTTGAAATAAAACAAAAGGAATTCTATTTGGATCCAAGTTAGAGGAAGGGGTTCTAAGTGGAATATAGTTGACCTTCAATAAAAATAGACGGAACTCATGACATAAAGTGAAAAGAGACATTTTCAAACATTGTATGATTCTCATGGCAATTTTACAAATGACATATGCTTTGGACACTTTTCAATGAAAACTTATAAGAGTAAAAGGACATAACATTTAGACCAAATTAAGTGGAACTCTACTCGAGAGAAATCTTGAGTGTGTTTTGGTCCGGAAATGAGATGACCCTTCTAACCTTATATGCATCTCAAAAGGAATTCAACTTCCTTCTTCAAAACAAAAGGGATTTTGCCAAAAACATTCAAAAATGATATGCCATGACAAGATATACAAGATTTTAAACTAATATAAGAAAATAATTACAAAAACACACATTGAAACTCGAAGGTCAACCATATTATATGAATTCTTAATATCGGGGTGTCTTAACACCTTCCTCGAGGAATCATGTAACGACCCATCCGGTCGTTATTAGGTGTTCCGCAACCCGCGTACAAAAATCAAGTGTATCATCATAAGATTAGTCAACATGGGAGTTTTAATTGAAATATTTAATTGTAATTGACTTAGATGAGAGTTTAAGAGTTGTGGGCCCAGGGAGGACGTCTTCACCGCAGCGAATGAACAACCGCCATAGCGAGCTCGCTGTGGCGGACAAGCAGTCCGCTGCAGCGGTATACGCAGAACAGTACCCACATTTAATGACTTTATTTCGGGATTTAACCCCTTTTGTCTAAAAAACCCTCTTCTAAGCCGTCATTAGGGTATTCCCAGAGTAAAACACTTGATGACTAGGGAAAAGTAGCCCTCCAAACATCCTTCGCGTTATCTTCCTTAAAGATTTCTCTATCACGGCTTCCGGCTCAAAGACGGGATGGTGGACATTCTATGAACGTTTGGGATAGCTGCTCGGCAACGAGGTAGGTTATGGTTTACTCGAGTTAGACTTTGATTAGTAAATCGTATATATGCTATAGAATTGACGGGGGAAAGCATGACTAGGTCTTCGGATACGGAGCTCGGTTGGATATTATTTAGGTTAAGATGAATGTTGATTTCTGTGGGCATCGTGCCATTAAGTGAATAATTGAACCAAGATGAGTAGTTGATAGGCCAAAAAGGGAAGCAAAGTAGTAAATATGGTTTGTTATTGATCTAGTTAGTGTGTTGGGGTATGTGCAATTACCGAATTGGCCATAATGGAATCTTGTTGTACCATGGATGGGGGCGACCTGTTGCTAAATTGTAGGCGTCCTCATTGGTTATTCATATTGTCGTTATTCTATGTACTGAGCATGCAGGAATCGTCAGTATTTACTTTTTGTTGATTCGAGTGATCCCTTATTTATGCTATTGATGAGCCAATTCTGGGTCTTAGTATGGTTGTTGTATGATGACTTGTATTCTTATTGTATGTATCTTCGTGGAGTATCCACATTGTTAGAGGGTTGATTTTTTAGAGGTTTAGTCTTTGGCTAATAGTATGGTGAGGTTTGATATTTTGGAATCGGGCAAGGTTCTGGCTTGTGTAGAGGCGAGGTCATCACTTTTGGAGTAAATCAAGGCACAATAGTTTGAAGATGTTAAATTGTGCAAGATTTGAAACAAGGTGTTGTGAGGGGAAGCCAAGAAAGAGATTCTAGATGATGAGCGTGTTT
The DNA here is from genome assembly GCF_029784015.1 of Lycium ferocissimum. NCBI lineage: Eukaryota > Viridiplantae > Streptophyta > Magnoliopsida > Solanales > Solanaceae > Lycium > Lycium ferocissimum. The sequence goes on along the minus strand of NC_081342.1, from coordinate 37,147,832 downwards.
TGAGGATAAAGGGGCGCATTTGCATTCCTCATGTGGGTGGTTTGATTAGGTTAATTATGGAAGAGGCTCACAGTTCCAGGTATTCCATCCATCCGGGTGCTACAAAGATGTACCATGACTCGAAGCATTATTGGTCGGGTAGCATAAAGAGAGATATAATGGAGTTCGTATCGCAGTGTTTAAATGCTAGCAGGTTAAGTATGAACATCAGAGACCGGGTGGTATAACTCAGAGGATGCCCATTCCAGAGTGGAAGTGGGAGAGGATAGCTATGGATTTTGTGGTAAGTCTACCGAAGACTTTGGGCAAGTTTGATGCTATTTGGGTTATCGTGGATAGGTTGACCAAGTCTGCGCACTTCATTCTAGTTCAGACTACCTACAATTCGGAGAAGTTGGCAAAGATCTACATTAGGCAGATTGTCTGGCTGCATAGGTGCCAATTTCTATCATTTCAGACAGCGGCACTCAGCTCACTTCCCATTTCTGGAGGACTTTGCAGAAGGAATTGGGGACTCAAGTTGGATCTTAGTACCACATTTCACCTGCAGACGGATGGTCAGTTTGAGAGGACTATTCAGGTGTTAGAGGATATGTTGCGGCCTTGCGTGATTGATTTTGGTGGTCATTGGGACCAGTTCTTGCCTTTGGTAAAGTTTTCTTACAACAACAGTTATCACTCGAGTATTGACATGGCTCCATTTAAGGCATTGTATGGTAGGAGATGTCGTCCTCCGATTGGTTGGTTCGATGCATTCGAGGTGAGACCTTGGGGTACTGATTTGTTGAGAGTCTTTGGATAAAGTGAAGTTGATATAGGAGAAGCTCCTTGACTCAGAGTGGACAAAAGGAATATGCGGATTGAAAGTTTCGCGATATAGAGTTCATTGTTGGTGATCAGGTTCAATTGAAGGTTTCGCCCATGAACGATGTAATGAGATTTGGGAAGAAGGGCAGGCTAAGCCCGAGGTTTATTGGTCCTTTTGAGATTCTTTGGTGTGTTGGTGAGGTAGCCTACGATGGCATTGCCACCAGATTTGGCGGTTGTTCATCCTTTGTTTCATGTTTCCATGTTTAAGAAGTACCATTTGGACAGGTCTTATGTAATCCATTGGGACTCGAGACTATTTGATCAGAATCTGTTCTTTGAGGAAGAGCTGGTGGCTCTATTGGATAGGCAAGTTAGGAAGTTGAGAACGAAGGAGATAGCTTCAGTAAAGGTGCAGTCGAAGGACCCTCCAATCGAGGAGGCTACATGCGAGATTGAGGCAGATATGTGTAGTAGATACCCCCAGATCTTTATCAATTCAGGCACCTTTCCTTCATTTATTTTTCATTTAAGGATAAACGTTTATTTAATTGGTATCTGATGTAACGACCCATTTGGTCGTTTCAGCATTCCAAAGTATTTTCCCGAAATACCCCTCATTTAGTTCAACTTTGAAGTTTTTGGAAGTTCTAAGTTGTTTGGTTTGACCAAATGTTGACCTTTTGGTAAACATGTCTGAAATCGAATTTCGATAATTCTATTAGGTCTGAAATATCATTTATGACCTAGTTGAGTCGTTAGTTTAGGTCCCGAGGCTTTCGGTCGTGTTTTGGGTGCTTGGTTGGTTAGTTTTTGGTTTCTGAGATTATGAGGGTGTGTTCGTAGAAAAATATATCTTAAGGGTGTGGGATCGGGGTTTCGAGTGCGCGAACAGGTTTGTAACATCATTTATACTGTTTCGAGTGCGTGAATAGGTTCATAGCGTCATTATACTAAGTTTCATATTTGGTTTGTGTTCGGGAAGTTCCGGATGAGTTTCAGGTATTGGATTGGAAGTTTTGGTACTTGGCCATTTTTCTGGTTTCTGGTGCACCGCACCTGCAGGCCAAAAGCCACACCTACGAGCTCACCCCTGCGTGAGTTGGTTTGCAGGTGCGAGATTGGTCAGATGGGCTTGGGGCGGTACCTACGAGCTTGGGTGCACAGGTGCGAAGTCGCACCTGCAGGTGGTCTACCGCACCTGCGATCAGACGGGTTTTAAGTGAGGCTCACACCTGCAATGTGCTTTTCGCAGATGCGACCTCGCAGGTGCAAACATTTTGTCACACCTGCGAGGATAGCTAAATCCAGCCTATTAATTTTCCCACTTCGAGTTTTATTTCCCATTCAAATATTTGAGTTTTACACCTCTGTTTTTTTAGGGGTTTTTCAAGAATCTTCATTTGAGTAAGTTTCTTATCATCTTATTTTGATTATATCTTTGATTAGTTAGATATTTCATACTAAAAATCATGTTTTATGATGGGGATTTTATGGATTATAAACCCTATGTTGAAAATGGAGTTTCTCTAATTTATCATGGTTTGTTTTCAGTAAGTTTCCTAGTATTAGCTTGTTAAAACTTTGGGTAAACTATTTCTAACACGAATTTCAATTCCAAATTGGGATTTCAAATTATTTGAATCTTGGGTTTCGGCCTGAAGTTAGGTTTTGTATAATTAATGAAATTGAAGGCTCAATTGGGGTTAGAATTTCATGAAACTTAGGATTATGACTATCTAGACTATGAGTAACATGTTTCTAACTTAAAATTTTGATTTTTCCCTTGTGGGCCCATGGTCTCTTTTCGGGCTGCGTTTTCGGGTTCCGTTTAGAAGCATAGCAATATGGGTGCCTATAGAATTGTGTACCAACATAGAATGCGTATATGATAGACTTTTATCATTCTAAAGCTCTCTAAAGAGGTAAGGCATTGGCTTGAGGTTCGTGGCGCCTGTTCAGCATTCGAGGCAGGTTATGGCCTATCTTTTTAGACTTTGATTAGAGAATCGTATGTAGTTTGTAGATTTTCACGGGGAAAGCATGATAGGATTTCAGGCATGGTTGTGGTGATGAATCCACTGCTTTGTTATGGTTGTTTTTATGTGGTCTTGTCGTCATGTTTGCTAATATTTTTTTAATATTGATTGAATCTATCCTTGTCACTTAGCATCTCGTTTATCTCATGAAAAAGGAAGGATAATATTAACGACTTGAGTTGTGATCAATATTCATGGCATGTATCTATCTATTCTAGGATTTTCGATATTATTGAAATTGACTCCATGCATGGCATGCATTCCATACTTCATAATGATTGATACGATGGGAAAGAGAGTGATATCCTCCGAGGTATTTTCTGGAGAGTGAGAAAGAGAGAGAGTGTGTGTGTGTGATAGCCTCCGAGGTCTTTGCCGGAGAGCGAGAGTGGTACATGGACTTTGCGGGTCCCTTATGGGTCATGACTATGAGGCATTGCCCTTAGCGTGTGTGGGAGTGGAGAGTTGGCCAGAACACTGCATTACATTCATTCATCCACTCGTGGCTGTTTAGTTGGTGATTTACATACTCTTTCTGAACTTTTATTTGATGTTTTGATTTCGTGTGTGTGTTACCTAATCATTGTCAACCTATGATGCCTACGAGTACTAGTGTTGTGCTCATCTTACTCTTGCTGCACTTGTTGAGTGCAGCATTTGATCTCGGTTCCAGTTCAAGACCTCGTGACTAATCTCGAGGCTATCCATCAGAGATGTTAGAGTGATCTACTAGTCGGACCTGCAGCCCTGGATCTCTTTTTATGTTATTCTAACTATTCTTGTTCTACAGACAACATTCTATTTCAGCACTTTGAGACTTGTATTTCAGTAATTCATATATTGTAATAATCATTAGAAGCTCTTGTATAAGTTAAGACCAGGTTTTGGGTTGTAATTGTTCAGTATCTTCCGCACTTATGATATTTATATATGTATGGGAAGACTATTTAGCATAACTTTTGTATTTACTTCTGCGTTTTTTCAAAGTAATCAAATGATCTTGAGGATGGTTCGCCTACTTGGGTGGATAGTGTAGGTGCCATCATGATCCACGAAATGAGTCTTGACACTTGAAAAACCATCTAAACCACTGGTGATATCCCCATTCAAACCAAAAACAGCCTGCTTAACCTCCTCACTACTTGGAAGTGCTATAAGTGCTTCATTCTATTCTTCAGTGATTAGTTTTGGAATATTCTGGAGCATATCAAAATTTGTTGGTCTTGTCTGCTCTCTGAATTGCTCTTCAAAGAAATTGGCAACTTCTACACCTATCTCTTAATTAGTGGTGATCCAATCTCCTTGACTCTTTTGAATACCACTAATATTCAATTTCTTTCTTCTACCTTTGACATAAGAGTGGAAAAACTTGGCCTTTCTATTTCCATCTTTGAACCATCTCATACCTACTTTTTGCTTCCAATATTCCTCTTCCAAGTGCAGGTATTTATTCAATTATGCATGTGTTCTATGAAGAGCTTCTATGTTCAGCATGGATGAATTGATTTCTAACTGCAGTTCTTTCACCTTAATTACATCCTCTATGGTGGATATTTGTTGGAAGATGTTGCTATATGTTTCCTTAATCCACTTAACCAATGTATGATTCACCTACTTCATCTTAGCCTATAGTTCCACAAAGGTATCTGCTGGAAAATCAATGGGCCAGGTCCTTTTAACTGCAACCAAGAACTTGTGATTTTTGGTCTAAAAGTTGAAGAACTTAAAAGGCTTGATAACAGGCTCCTCCTGACTATCACATATAACATGCAAAGGAGCATGATCTGATCCATGCCTGATGTGATGAACAACTTCACTGGATGGAAACTTATCCATGAATTCCTGATTCTAAAGATTCTATCTAATCTCTTGAAAATACAGTCTTTCTCAATTCTTCCATTCCACCATGTGAATTTCTTTGCTTGTGTACTTCAATTCAGTATGAGCACAATTGTTGATAAAATGGAGAAGTCAACTATTTCATGATGAAAAATTGGTAATCTTCCTATTTTTTTCTTCTGTTGCTAGTATTACATTAAAGTCTCCACCTACAATATAGAGAGATTGAGTGTTCAAAGAAATTTGTCCTATTGAATCCCATAGATCTAATTTATCTAGAGCTGTACATTTTGCATGTACCACAGTAACCTCCACATCTTGCTGAAGATCTGAATGAGTCATTTTTAAAGTCACCTGCTATATTAAATCTGTGATTACCTAACATTGCCAATCCTCCACCCAGAAAACCCAGATCTTCTTTGATGTATTAACCTATGCATTATGAGTACCTAACCATCTACTGTATGTCTCAATCTCCTGAGGTTCTTGGAAAGGTTACATAATGGCTATAAAGAATAATGATGTCTTCTATTAAGTTCAATCAACCTCTCAAAAAGTATTTCAATATTAATTTCTTATGTTCCAAAATAATATCTTGTCAATCATTGATACCTTTTGGGAGGTTTTTCTTTCTATTCCTAGTTGTTACCTGAAGTGGTATGCCAAGTTTTTTCTTTCCTTCACCTATGATAATCTTCTCTTACCTTGGTGATAAATCCCCTATCACGACCCAAAGCCTTAGCGAGGCGGACCGGCACTCGGTGCCTTAACATGACTGACTGAACCGTCTATATAAGAACTTATGCAAATACTTATGAACCTGAATCAAGTGATTCAACATTCTTAATAAACAATGAAAGGTCTATATCTGTAGGTGGTCCATCAAGCCTAAAACATGTGACTGACATACACGTGTATACAAATGATCATCAATGCATGTCAATAAAGCCTCTATAATGACTAGAACTATATAAATGTCATATTGTGGGGACAGGCCCCCAACCTACCCCTAATATCTGTACATCAATAAGAGTGCTAGACTCGACTTGGCTCCGGATAGAAATGGTCCCAACACTCATTAGCGGAATACTCGCAAGTGCTTAGCGAGGAAATTTGTGAACCTGTACATCTGAACCTACAATATGAACATAGCGCCCCGACAAAATGGACGTAAGTAAAGAAAGAATTGTACTAGTATGTAAGGCAGACATGATAGTATATGCAAATATAGAAACTCATGTAAGAAGCAATATAACATAACCAAATGAGTAAATTAGAAAGCTAAGAAACAACCTATGGAATCACATGTCACATCTTATTGTACTTAAGTTATTCCGAACATTCTTCTGAATCTTTCTAAGGGATGATATATTTGGGTTGCTATATGGAGCAACGTTTTGAGGTCATTCACTGAAACGCATGGGATAATCGTACACTAGATTCCTTCTTTACTTCCTTTAGAATATGTATGCCATATAAGCCATGTGTGAAAGACAACATGTGATATGAATGCAACCATGCACATAAAAAACAATTAGGGTGTAACCTATGCGTTTCAATCATCCATAGGGCTCACCTTTACTTGTGTTGAACTATGCATTTAATTAGTCCATCTATAGTCAACATCTACTATGTACCTGTGCGTTTCGATCAAACCGTCCACAGGGCATGTAACATATGAATATTCAAATGAGCAATGTGCACCTATGCATTTCAACCAGACCATCCATAGGGCATCTAATGTATGAATAAGCAAATAACCATCCACGTATAACATACATATACGAGTATACCGTTAGCATTCTTGGGATCTTTGTACATTAGCTTATGGAAACATTACACACGATCAGATAAAGTCTTTAACTTGTGGAAATGGTTCATCATACTTATGACTTATGGATTCCTTATGTGACAAAACCTGACAGTCTTGACTAAACAAGGAGTCCTATATGACCTTATGAAAGCCTGACATGATAAGAATAACATTGGAAGATAGGACAACTGAACATCAAATGTACGAATAGGAAATCCACAACATTTCAATGTTAGGGATTCATATAGGTAAAGAATCATGTGGAAGGACTTCGCGTCGATAAATACGATATGGACATATGTACTTTTTGCTCTATGATCCTGTTTCGATACTTTGGAGCCTATACACCAATTCCCTAAATGATCTTACCCTAACAAACGACTTAGAACGTCTATATCAACTCGATTCACCTTAGGTAAGGTACTACAATCCATTCATAGTAATTCTAGAAGCTATCGATATGATTCACTTTAAGTAAGAACCTACAATCCATTAATGATACTTTGGAAACCATCCGTATAACTCATATTTATTTGGACCTATAACCTGTCGATGAACATCTGAAGCTATTCACATAATTCATCTATGTTATGATCTATAACCCAATAATGGTAATCCAAAAACTATTATCATGATTCATTTTAAGTAGGAATTGTACCCGATGAACGGTTAACAAAAAACTATCAACATGATTAATCTTACATAACCATTTATAATCGATTAATGATAATCCATAAGCTATCAACATTATTAATCTTAAATAGGAACTACAACCCATCGATAAACCCCTAAAAGCTATTAACATAATTCATCTTACTTAACGATCTATAACCCCTAAACAATAACTTGGAAGCCATCGATATCATTCATCTTAAGCAACAATCTATAACTCTTTAATGATACTTTGAAAACTCGGTCCTAGGAATGGAACATCTTAATGAAGGGTCGAATCATACTTACATGACATGGCTCTAATCTGACTCATAAAACCAATAACCTGAAAATGATGTACTTTCATAGTTCTTAGACTTTTGATGATAAGCGTAAAACAATCCTTTATACAATAGAATGTATATGACATATCACACTATTACCCGAATAATCTTATCCTCATACAAAACTCGGAACAACAATTTCAATAGGATTCATCTTAAGTACAATAATGTGACATAATGATCCTATAACCTTACTGATATGATTCATCTTATAGAAAGCACTATAACACCACCACCGTACTTTGAAAGTCCAATTCTACAAGTGGGACAACTGAATGGAGTATCTATACTTAAACGTTTTGGAGTATCTATACTTAAACATATGACATAACTCAGAATCGGTTTGTAAGACAAACAATAAGAAATTGGCATACCTTCGTAACCTTTACACTCTACATCTCATACATAAGAACTAATAAACTGGAAGTCGTGCCATAGCTGCAAAAAAATAATAGCCTTACATACATTATTTCAATCTTCGGATGACTATGATGAGTTAACCCTTTTGATAGACGCTTATCCTTTAAGACGGGCTAGTATCAACACAATAATAGCCCAACTGAATTCTACAACTATACCAACACTATTATCAAGCAATCAAGGAGCGACGAGCTAATACAACCAGGCCCTATACGAGCTACCAAACCTCTACCATTCTATGTACCATAAGAAAATAGCCCTTAATCCACTTATACAACTACTACGACTTGAACTCACTGCTTCCAATCACCGTCCTGTGAGTTCTACACAATAAACACATCAACAACGATCTTTACAACATCTTCTATGAAGTTAGGAAGCAATAACATACCTCAAACATGAAAGGAACCAGACCACTCCTACCCAAACTTATAAGAACTGAACAAATACTACACTCGCGTGAGAGAGAGAGAGAGAAAGATGAGAACTAGAGGATTTGAATAAAGATCAAAGGGAAAATTTGATTCTAACTCACCTTGAAGTTGGAAGAGTTTTGGAGAGAAAAGGGATTGTTTTTCATTCCAGAACAAGTTAGAAAAGAGGTGAAATGAAATAAAAATGGTAGAAGTCTATATTTATATTTTTTCCACCGCCTCAACGCATGCCGCACGGATGCCTCGCGCGTACGTTTTACTCCGATGTCGTATCGACCAACAGTTTACATCGTTGGAAACTGGACTCACACCTTGGATTTGATAGGTGGGTCACCCCTAAATCCAAATACATAGGGAGAAAAGCTCCAATGAAAATGACCCAAATATAGAGGAACTCATGAACACTGACTTGCGACGACCTTTGTTGACTTTCAAATTCCTATTTGATTGAATTCAAAACACAACGTACAACTATTATACAATTCAAATACCCTACGACACGACCCTCTTAGCTTGTTAAGAACTTCTAGTCTTACCTCAAAGGTATGGGTTATTACAGCCCCTTCCTTTGCCACTTCATTTATGTTTTAATATAAAGATTTATCCTCCTAATGATATATTAATTGATCCCCTTGTTCTTTAGAAGGTTGATCTTCTACCGATTCCATAACTGGAACCACTACTTGGAGCTGAGTGTCTACATTTCTGTTAGACTCCTGATTATGCAGAACTATCCCACATAAATCATCAATGTCATCTGCCTCATAACCTATTAGTGTGATCTTTCTGTCCACTTCTTGCACTTTTGAAGTACTCAAAACCTTATTAGGGATTAATACAGAATCCTCAGTTTTTTGCTCTGACATATCTTCAGTTTTGACTAGTACAACTAGCTACATCCTCCTCCTGATTTCCTGTCTTATCATCTGTATCTTGCCACATTAGTATTTCAGTCTTCCTACTAGGTGTTTTTTCTTCACACAGCTGGTAACTTTTGCTCCCCATTGACCGGAACTATTCCCTTTCTATATCATGAGCATGTTGTGACTGGTTTTTCTCCTCCATTGTGATTAACTATTTCCCCTGGTGTTTTTCTTCTACATTCTTAAAGATTAGCTCTCCTTTGTTATTAATTTGTTTACCTACAAATACCTTTACTCATTCCTTTGCTGATTCCTTTTCAATATCCTTTGATTTTTCTTCCTCTATTTACTTCTCACCGGTATGACTGGGGACATCCTTCATTGTAGAACTTGCACCTTGCTTATCATTCTTTTCCTCTTTTGTTGTTTCAGCAACTACTTCCTATCCATGCTTCAAATCAGTACTACTAGGGGACCTATTCACTGCAGAAACTTATACAAAGTTATCATTTTCGTTGTCCCCTTTTACATTTGCACCCCCTACTTCCTCAACATTTTGTAGAGTAGCAAATTTAGTAGTTGTGACAATTTTCTTAAGGAATCTTCTTGTTGCTTCCTCTTTTTCTGCTCCTCTATAACTTTGTCGTCTTGTGGAGGTTGATTATCCTTTAGTTTACAAGCCTTCTAATCCTTCCAGCCTCTGTGGAGCTGTTTTCCTGGCCTGTTAGTCTGCTTGTTTCTCTTCTCTACATAACCCCTATACTCTCCTTCTTCCCATTGTCTTCCATAGTTTGTACTGTTTTACCTATCTCCTCTACCTGTTTCTCTTTTGCTCTCAGCCTTCCCAACTATTTTCCCAATAGATAAAATTTAAACTTGTTGCTCTTTATCTGTTGAATCCTATTTGTTGATAGTTTCTTCTTCCTCCTCCTTTGGATATAACTCAGGATAAATTTCAAAGCAGTCATGTTCATCATGGCCCTGCATCTTATATCATTTACAGTAAGTTGGAACATGATCATGATTAATCTTTATCCATTTATCCACAATTTCTCCAGTTTTGTTCTTCCTCATCCCAATATTGATTCACTGAGAAAACTCACTCAATAAATCTACTTCCTAATTTACTCTCGTACAGCTTGACCTGGTTTGATAGCGAGTAGCCATGTCAATGGGTAATGGCTTTTCAACTGCACAAGCCTAAGAGAAAATTGATTCCTTTACAAAATAGTTTGGAGGCAAATATGGAAAGGAAATCCATGCAATCACAATTGTAGTTTGTTCATCAGGATCAAACCATGGATCCCATTTCAAAGTTCACATTGGATATGACCAATTCATATGCATTATGTAGATAGAAAATTTTGATATCAGGTTAACATAGTCTCTAACAATGTCGCACGTATCAAAACCTATTCTAAAGCAATCCAATGTTACATTCCCCCCTCAATTCACATTGTTTTGGAATTAGCTTGTGTAGTTCTTTAATGTCTGGCCATCCATGAGAGAACTTCCCAACGATAACATATTGAAGATTCTCTCTTATTATCATTTGTTCAACTTCTTCGTCCCATGTCACCATGGGCTCGCCATGCAGATATGTTATCGTTTTGATTAGTAAAGCAGTTGTTGGTGGAACAATATTATATTGAGCGTAGGGTTTAGTATCGTAGCATAGGTTTGGTTCTGCGTGGGTTGTGTAGCATTCATTGGTAGTGTTAGGCTAGGCTGGACAACCCCCGGAGGCAGTTTCCTAGTGGCCGGCATGGCTGTGGCTGCTGAAAAAAGGTAATATATGAGCTACGGTTTTGGTTCTTCTAAGGTTCCCTAGACAGCGTTTTTTATTTGCATCAGGTATTATAATTTGGAACTAACATAATGATGATTTTAGTATTGAAAACCCTTAACTGGCTACGAAGGCGAGTTTAAGAGGGTGGTTGCGCTTTAAATAACGTTGTGCAAATTTTTCGGAGATGGAATGGTGGAGACACTACAAAAAAAAATGTAATATGCGGAGGTTGAAAGTTGCAATTTTTGGAGGTTTTAACCTCCGCTATTTGTTGACAAATTACCTATTTTTTTGCAGTGAGAGGAAAGGTGAAGTAACCCTTTAGATGCTCTATCAGCCCATTCCGAAGAATCGGAAGAACGGGGTCTCAGTTTGAGTTTTATGGGTTTTGCACCTAAACATTGTGTTTTGTTTCCGCACCTTTAGATATGACACTTCTTTGTTATCATCTTTATACGTGACTTTCCTTTATACAACATGCTTAGCTTAAAGACTTTGTCTGGCGAGGGTGATGGCTGGTTAGGTGCCCAATCATGGCTTAGGTTTTAGATTTGGGTCGTGATATCAATGGGGTTCAATTTGACCATTTTGAGACCATTCTTTACTACTGTAGGAAAGAAATTAGTTTCATGCCTTCTTGTTTCGATCGGCTTCTTTCACTACATCAGCCATAGTCAAAGTTTCCCCTTTCGATCCAGTGGACAAGTCTAGTTTCTTGCAGTTTCATGCGTATCCAAATACTCATCCTTATTATTTGTAGCTTCCTGACACTCCGGTAATGGTTGTGCCACTGAAGCACTCACTTTTAGAAGCCAGATTGTTAAATTGATTAAGTACATGAGATACTCCTGATTCAGGTGTAACCATTTCGTTCATCTTTATAACTGCAGTAACACGTGTCGGACTTGGGTTTACCTGTCGTTTCTGGCAAGGCATGGCTAACAGGACACGTTAGCAAAGACCTAACTTAACATGAACCAAGAGAGTTTTTTTTCCTTGGCTTAACATGCGGCCTCTTCCAAATAAGTCTACTTTCTTCATCTCTTATCATATCTTTTTTTTCCTTAATAATATTACAGTTTTGTAAAATCTTAGAATGTCAAGCTTACTATAAAAATCTTTGGACAGCTTGAATTTTTTTAGTTTATGTAACACGAAAGGACTTTGTTTGTATATTCCAAAAATGTTTAAGAATGGTATTGTCGTTGGATCATGACACGAGCTGTAGACTTTGCAGGAATTGGGGGACTGTAGGATTATATTCCGATATTAATGAAATATAATGTAGTCAAGTTGCTTTAGTTGTTCCCCTTCATAACTAACGGCAGGGACACAAATTATGTATTAAGTGTTAATTTAAACATGGTTAGGCATAAATTAAATATTGTCAAATACTTAGTAGATATATTTGAGAGTTAAAATTTTATGCGTCTTGAAAATAGTATTCTAGTATTCAACTGTAGTGACGAAACATTCTTTAAATGAAATGATGGATTAAGGTAAACAAAGCAGAGGGGGAAAAGGGTGAGGCTGTCATCCCCTCAATGGTTGAGCACTGAAAATGGATCCAATATAATATTTTGTACACACGTAAATCGTAGTTTACTCTGTGAAAGAGAAGTTCTGCTCTCATTTACAGTGATATCATGTGTTGTATAATTATGTAACAGAACTATGATCACAACTGCGGCCTTGAGCACATTGCAAATCCCCTCTTATTTAGTACACACGGAATCTGAAGAAATGGAAAAGGAGTGACTAAAGAATTTATAAAATTGAGTATATGAAAACTTCAGTCCCTCTTTCTTCTATTAATAATACAGATCTAAGATTTCACTCCTAATTTTACAAGGAAAATCAAACAACGACACGCTTCAGCTTAAGCAATAAGATATTCGAAAACCCAAAGAAAAGGCGCAAAAGACAAATGAATAAATGACTCGACTGAGACGCAGCAATGTAATGTAGAAAAAGCATAGAAACTATCGCTACTCTCTCTCATTGAGCAACCTAAGCTATATCATCATCAACATACTTAGATACGTTTGCTCTCTCATGCTAACACGGTACTCACCAACTGCATGATGTAAAAATCTCTAAAGTGGCGATTATTCTGATCCAAAATAACACTATCAATAATCAAACACGGTATCTCACAAGAGGATCCTTAAGAAGAAGACGTTCGTGATAGACTCTCCATGCATAATCCTCAAAAGAAAATGAATTGAACATTGGACTTTCTTCCAGTGCTATGGTGTTTGAATTCTTGTCGTCAAGGCCATCATCTTCTTCGTTGAGCACCGCGGTTTCATCAGTGTCACTCCCGGCAAGTGATGGCGATTTGGGAAGCAACGGAGAGACAGTGCTATCATGAGGAAGTGTAACTAACAATGTCAGTGATACACAGTGGGAGTTAGTACAACTGCTGTTACTGTTGACTTCCACTACATCACCACTAGTCGGTACTGGTCTTCCCCTCACTTTTTTCACCTTTCCATTACTCCATACCTGCCCATTGTCAGTTTTTTTAATACTATTAACAGTTAAGCTAACTTGTAATAATATAAAACTTTCTATAATACTCTCAATTTGATAACACTTCAAATAGAGATTCTTTTATTGTAATCCATCTTTACTTTTACCAACATTGCTAATTTCGCCCATTTTTATTTGAGAGTTAAGTATTTTTTGTAGTTACTAATTAGTACAACTAACGCGCAGAAGATAACCTGGGATACCCATGAATTCCTTTTTAATTAACGTTGAACAACCAACTGCAAAATTCATACTTAAACGTCAGAAATATTCGTTCTTGATTTGCTTGGGCTTGGCTTTTAAGTTTCTGGCAAAATAATATAAATAAATAACATTATGTCACAATCATAACTAACATTGTGTCTTTAATTTAGCCTATCTGTCCTATGGGTAGAGAATGATGGACGTTGATTTTTCTCCCTTTGAAATAAATAAATGCGCTTTCCAAATCGAAGTTGGATTAGATGAAGCTTTTCAATCGCAACAAGTATTTACACGATAAAAGTCTTAATTGTTAAATTAGGTTATCAGCTACTAATTTAAATAAGTTCAGAATTTTCTATAAGATTTTACTGTCAGCAGTCATTGTCATATTATATTATAACTAAAGCATTACCAATACATCCAAGGGAGATGCTTAATGACAAAAATTGTAGTTTTTATAAGCTTGAGGAATTTTATATTAATGGACCTACTAATTATTTCATTCCGGAAGGATCACGAGAAAAATGAAATATAACTATACTAACATATTCTTCTCGAATATAATTAGTTATAAAATCATATAGACCGGATACGGTTTGTCGATTAGCGCTCAAATCAGAAAACAAATGGACCATGGATGTATATAATTTATCGAAAAATCACCAAGTTGAGACAGAAGATGTTACATTAAGCCGGCAAACCTTAAAACTATGTCGGTCTAATAATATTTATCATATTATGAGTACATTTTTCGTGTCATTAATAAAACAAGATTTAGAGCTCCAAGTTTATACCAAAAGGCCGCAATATCTAAGATATGTTAGGTTTAGTGCGGTCCTTTGAGTGGCTGCTAATTATATCACTGCAACGTGTGATTTGACCCGACCAAACACCCGGAGATACCTCAACTTGTATAGGAGGAATTAAGGGTGTGTTTTATAATTTATACGGAGGAAAAATGCTTTTGGTTATCTTCAAAGTTATTTTTCCCAAAACTTTTTTTCTCTTGAAAGCAGAAAAATGTCACTTAAGATTAGTGATGGTAAATGAATGCGTCAAATCGAATATGTACGAGTCGGACAAGTGGTATATATATTTATTTTGTTAAGACTACTTAAAGACAATTATACAAAGTTTCTTGTGAATATATTATCTCAGTGATTACTTTATTTACTTGTTTCAATCAACACTTGTAATTATTTATTAAAATTTAAAAAATGAGTAAAACACTATTTTCATACTCTATAATACTTGTATGATAACCATATGCACCTTTTTAATATCCTATCAAATACTTCAAAGAATGATATTTCTGGATAAACTATTTTCCAGAAAATACATTTTGCCCGTACCATTCTTCACACACTAACTAAATTATTTTAAAACAAAGGGAGAAATGAATAAAATAAACAAGCAATGCTGTGTACAAATTAAAAATCTAACCTGGGCAATATCACCAAGTGTAACCATGACCGAGTCCACTTCAGGTGAGACGGATACCCAACCCGAATCCGCCAACATGGAGTACTTCCGGCAACGTATTTGGTAATTTAACCCGACTACAAACGGGTACAACCGACCCGACGAAAGTGGCCTGTTCCTTGAACCGCCGTCAGACTCAGATATCCACATCAACGAACAGAATCGGGACGGATCTTCTCCGACCGGGTTCTCAAACCCTACAGCACAAGCCAGCTCGTCAATCACCTCCAACCCTAGTTTCTCCATTTGGCAAGTCAACTCACGGAGAGAAGTCAACCCTAACTCCATCGAGTTGGACTCAACAGAACATGACCGGTCGAGACAGAACGACTGTCCCACAACGTTCTCGTCGTCGTCATCATCGTCGTTGTCGAAGCCTAACGGCCAGTTCTTGGGGAAGAACTGTTGTTTGTCATCATGGGATAGGTTGAAAATAGATAAGGATTCCGACTCAGCTGAATGAGCGAGCTGAGAGGAGATAGGATGTTTGGTTAGCTGGAAGAAACCGTGTTGTTTTGCAGCAGAAAGGAGGTTAGAGTGAAGAGTTGTTTTCGGGTCGGAGAGAGAGATGAGAGGAGGAGAAGTGGTGGTTGTTGGAGGAGATTGGCGGCGTCCAGGGAAGGAGAGAGAAAGGGTGGGTGGGATACGATGGAGAAGACGAGACAGAGAATCAGAGGATTCACAGAGATTATTAGTATTAGGTTGTTGTGTTGAAGGAGTTGGTGGAGGAGCAGTAGTGGTGCCGTAGGGAGTAGGAAGGTGATGGAGGTGATGTTCCTGTGTTGACGATGCCATGTTATTTTTGGCCTTTGATGCTATGGAGTTTCGTCTTTCGTGTGTGTATATATATGGCTAATAGTACTAGAGAGAATTAAGGTGGAGAAGGTAGGTTGGTCATATCTACTTGAAGACTAATTAATAAAAGATGGAAGCCAAGTTGTCTCCCGCCAACGAGGCGTCTAAAATACACGCTCATGATAATTTCCATTTTTTCTTTTCACGCCATTTCCTCCATGTTATTTAATGCCTGTATTTATTAATTTACGTTGAGGTTAAAAGAAATAGAAAGATTGTTATTGTTATACCATTTAAGCACTTATTATTAATTAAATTAATATATTAAATACATGTAGATAAATGAAATTTTATTGAATTTAAATCCGTAAGAAATTCAGATTATAGTAAATTCAAGATATATTAGTCCAAATAAATATTACGGATTAATATAATTCGGTTAGTTATTTAAGTCCAATAATACGGATTTAATTAAAGATCCGATTTCTACTGGGCTAGTCCATTAATTTGGGATATAAATAATGAGCCCACTTTGCTAAGCCCAAAATGCCATCTTCCTAGAGGCCCACTTTAGTGCCACGTGTCAAATGACGTGGCACGCCAAGTCAAACAAAGAAGCCTATAGGGTCATGACACGTGTCAAAATGATGCAGCATGCTTAGTCAAATCAAAGGCTAATGAAGATGTGTCACGTGTACAAGTGACATGTTCCGACCAATCAAATATCGCCATATCAACTGAAATCTGATTGGCCGAAAGGAATTCGTCCTTATCACAACTCCTCCATCCTACAACTATAAATAGGGGTCTCATAATTCAGAAAAGGGACAGAAATTCTAACAAGAAGCAAGAGAGAGCTCGTGGATCAAACGCTGCGGATTTCTCTACAAGCTAAAAGCATTCAAGTATTTCTCTAGAAGTTCTAGAGGTCCAGACGAAGATTCAAGATCAAGCTCAAAAGCCCTTGAATTCAGGTACAAGTCAAGATCAAATCCATCAAGTTCAAGATCAAGCTCAAAAGCCCTTGAATTTATTGTTGAAAAGACGATTCAGAGGAATCATAGAGATTGTAACACTCATATTCCGAAATCAAATACAAAGTTGTTGCGATATTTTCTTGTCTTGATTATTATTTTCTCGATACAAATTTTATTGTCTACAAATTCTGGCACGCCCAGTGGGACAATCTCTACCTCTCATCTCAACTTTTCAATCATCAAAGTTTAACAACATCGAGATGACTTCAGAGAAGATCAACTCCAAATCAATTTCCTTTAAGGTTGCTAACTCCAAGTTCTTTGCCGATGTGGAAAGCATTCTCAACATTACCTTTGGAAGCATTGGACCAATTACGAGGAGCAAAGCAAGCATGTTGGGACAACAAGCACTCCAAGTGTCGTCCGTAACAACTCCTGTTTTTGGATCTTCATCTCCAAAGGAGCGAGATCCTCTACCGATGCATCGGAGGAAGGAAGCGACCTTTGCGCGAAAAGATTAAGAAGACTCTAGCTCTCTTGATCTCTCTGCGGATCAAGAATTACGCTACGAAGGAAGATGATGATACTTCAAGTGACGGATCCTCTCCACTCACACCATGAAGTAGTCCGGTCAAAGATCAACTTATGTGATAATCCATGCTATTCTCCAACATCCCCAACAATCATGCAAGCAATGGTAACTAACGCTTCATCGATGGAGGAGACACTAGCAAACTTGGCAAAGGTGATTGATGGCTTGGCCAAGCATGTGCAAAATCAAGACGCTCGGATTGAGAAGTTGATGGACAAGATGGATGGATTAATGGAAGTAGAAACCAGCCACGTACCTGGGAAGGGTCCAGAAGCACAAGAGACTGAACCTCGTGCAAAACAAGTACCACCTACCAAGGAAATCCCTGTTTCTTCTGAAGGGATGATTCCGCTTGACCGCTAAAGGAGTTCATCGAAGGAACTATCAAGGATAAGTACGAAGTTGCTACCAAGTCTTCGTTTACTTACGGAAAGCCGTACACTACAAGAATTGATAGCTTCAAGATGCCCGCCGGTTATCAACCTCCCAAATTTCAGCAATTTAAAGGCAAGGAAATCAAAGCAACATGTTGCACATTTTGTTGAAACATGTAACAACGCTAGGACCTATGGAGACTATCTCGTCAAACAGTTCGTCCGCTCCCTCAAAGGAAATGCCTTTGACTGGTACACTGATCTTGAGCCTAATTATATCGATAGTTGGGAGCAACTAGAGCAGGAGCTCCTCAATCGCTCTTATAGCACAAGGCGTACCGTGAACATGGTTGAACTTACAAGCACTTGCCAGAGGAAGGGCGAACCAGTTATCGATTTCATCAATCGATGGAGAAATGCAAACCTAAAAAGCGCAAAGATAGGCTCAGCGAAGCTTCTACAATAGAGATGTGTATCCAAGGAATGCATTGGGGGCTTCACTACATCTTGCAAGGAATTAAGCCAAGGTCTTTTGAAGAACTAGCTACTCGTGCTCATGACATGGAGTTGAGCATGTCTTCTACTGGGAATGAAGTAATGCCCATCTATGACCCTCGCAAAGGAAAAGACAAGCAGGAACCCAAGAAATGGAACAAATTCGTTCCCAAGAGTGACAACGAAAAATCTATGAACGTCAATGTCTCGCCTGTAAAGTTTACTACGAGGGTGAGCAAGAAGTAGAGTATGAAAGCAACTTCCTTCCAAGATAACAAAAGTCGAAAGTCGACCTTGAAAGAGATGCAAGAAAGAGAATACCCCTTCCTAGATTCTGATGTCCCTGAAATTTTTGATGAACTACTTGAGCTGAAACTCATTGAGTTACCAGAGATGAAGCCGCCTAATGAAGCTGGAAGAACAAACGACCCGAACTATTACAAGTATCATCGACTTGTGGGTCACCCTCTTGAGAAGTGCTTTGTCTTCAAGGACAAAGTTATGCAGTTGGCTAAAGAAAATAAGATTCTGCTTGATGATGAGAAGGCAAGTTCGAATCAAGTCTCTATCACCTTTGGCTCTTTCGATCCGGTCCAGATTTACAGCTTTGAAGAACATGAGGGAGGACTATTGGAGGAAGATAGAACCCAAGTTGATGAAGCCAATGATGAAGGTTGGATTCTGGTGACTAGGTGGACGCTGTAAAATAAGTCCACGAAAAGAATCATCTAAACAACCAATAAGGAAAAGGATGGTTAGAAGACCAAGGAAGCAGAAATCAGTTGAGCATCCGAAGAAAGCAAAAGTGAAGGAGAACTACCACCAAGAACCACGACATCCTGTGACTTTGGGGGAATTCCTACCAAGGCGGTTCCGCAATAAGGCTGCTCGAGACAACATTGAGGCATCATGCTTCAATGCGATAAAGAGAAGCAAATGATGAAAGCCTATCAACATTGTCTACTGTCATCATCTAAAAAGCTTTGTTGAATCTTCTTCAAAAGAGGTACACACATGTGATACAAGAATCACATTCACAGATGACGATCTTCTACTTAGTGAAACACTACACAATCGTCCATTGTACATGGTGGGTTATGCCCTCGAGAAGAGGATAAACAGAATATTGATAGATCATGAATTTGGAGTTAACATTCTTCCTATTCGTACAATGAAGGAACTTGGCATCACAACTGAAGAACTTTCTGAAAGCCGCCTGATGATACAAGGATTCAATCAAGGAGGGCAACGAGCCATAGGTCTTTGTCAAAGTAGAATCACCATCGAAGATTTGCTATCAAGTGCATGGATACATGTCATCGACGCAAAGACTTCATATAATATGTTGCTTGGCAGGCCATGGATACACGAGAATAAAGTTGTCCCATCCTCCTACTATCAATGTTTGAAGTATCTCGAAGGCAGTGTCGAAAAGAAGATAGTTGCTGATGATAAGCCATTTACTGAAGCTGAGTCACACTTCGTCGATGCAAAGTTCTATTTGAAGAACTACATTATGAGAGAAGTAAAAGTCGATGACATCGCAACGACAAAGAGTGATAAGATCGCAACTGAAAGAGCTGATGAGACTATTGGAAAAGTTGAAGTTGGTGCTGAGGTGCCGCACTCCAGTCCGAATAAAGGGAACACCGTGTCTTTGAAGAAAAAGAAGAAGACAACTCCCGTGCTCTGCTATGTTCCAAAGTTGAAGAAAGAGGAAGGTCAACCATCTGAAGCTCAAGAAAATATGCTAGGGGGGCTAACTCTTCCCATCAGAAGAATGATGCGATAAATTTGTCCTCAAAGCTACTTGGAGACTTTGTGGCTCAGAATCCACCACAAAATATGGCACTCCCTACAAAACGTACGAATGAAGGCTTTGACCTAAATGCTTACAAGTTATTTGTCAAGGCTGGGTACAACCCCCAACGAGCCGTCCAAGTTAGGGAAACTTACATCAGGAGCTAGCATGATGCAATCACGTGAAGGTTTGGGATACAAACAACCTCCGCCAGGTCGCATATCCATAAGAAGGGCAAGTACCAACTACATCACTGTGGAAGATGAGTCTGTTGCTTCCAACAAAAGGCCTTCAGTGTTTGATCATCTTGGAAAGTCGGCCACAAAAGCTTCTGTATTTGAGAGATTAGGGCGGTTGAAATTGAAGAAGAAAAGGAAGAACAAGTTCCACATAGACTATCAAAGCGTGAAATTTTTTTGCTTTACTGGAACCCGGAGGGATATACAAAGTTTGATTCCTTCTAGAATGAGACGACAAACAAAGCTTATGGTTTCATGTGGGGAGGTGCTAAAAGCAAAGTCTCACACTGTGGTGTATACCAAGGAGCGTGACGAAGATGAGGAAAGTGTAGCTTCTTCATATCATATTCTTTGCACAAAGTGATCAAGATACTTCATTTCAGATGGAGGTTGCCGAGAAGTTGGAGGACATCTCCTCGTGTTATGATATATCTTTCAATGATGGTGATCCTCAAGAGAATGAAGATGCTAGAGATGCTCCTCCAGAACTTGAAGAAGGGCTGAAAACCACAGTAGACTCCTTGAATGAAGTTAATCTTGGTACTGATGAAGACCTAAGGCCTACCTACTTAAGTGCCTTTCTAACAGCTAATGAAGAAGACACTTACATTGAAATAATCAAAGAGTATAGGGATGTTTTTGCTTGGAGTTATAAAGAGATGCCTAGATTAGATCCCAAAGTAGCAGTCCATCATCTGGCGGTTAGGAATGGTGCCGTCTGTTAGCGAAGGGCCCAAAGGCATTTCGGACCATATTTGGTTCCTTGATCGAAAATGAAGTCAACAAACTCATTGAAGCTGGTTTTATTCGTGAAGTTAAATATCTACATGGATTTCGAGTATCGTTCCGTGAAAAAGAAGGCGGCAAATTCGAGTTTGTGTTGACTTCGGGGATCTTAACAACGCATGCCCTAAAGATGATTTCCCGCTTCCCATCCCAAATTGATAATTGATGCTACCACTTGGTTACGGCGATGTCTTTCATGGACGGTTCATTCGGCTATAACCAAATTCGCATAACCAAAAGATGAAGAGCTTCTTGCATTTCGTACACCCAAGGGTATTTATTGTTACAAAGTGATGCCTTTCGATTTGAAAAATGCTGGTGCCACATATCAAAGGGCTATGCAGAATATCTTTGATGATTTGCTCCACAAAAATATTGAATGTTATGTGGATGACTTGGTGGTAAAATCAAGAAAGAGGAGCGACTGCTTGCAAGACCTGAGAATTGTGTTCGAGCGACTTCAGAGATATCAACTTCGAATGAATCCATTGAAATGTGCCTTTGGAGTTACTTCTGGAAAATTCCTTGGTTTCATTGTTCGACATCGAGGAATCGAAATTGATCAAGCCAAAGTTGATGCGATTTTGAAAATGCCGAGCCTCGAAATATTCATGAGTTAAAAAGTACGCGGAAGCTAGCTTACATTAGGAGATTCATTTTGAATTTAGGTTGGAAGGTGCCAACTATTCAGTCGTCTCATGAAAAAGGGCGCCCCTTTCAAGTGGGACGAAGCATGTACTAATGCCTTCGAGAATATCAAGTCATATTTAATGAAGCCTCCAGTACTAGTAGCCCCTATACCTGGAAAATCATTGATACTATACATTTCAGCACAAAAAAGGTTGGTTGGAGCGTTGTTGGCCCAAAATAATAGTAAAGGGAAAGAAAATTCTCTTTACTACTTGAGCAGAATGATGACACAAAATGAGCTGAATTACACGCCAATTGAAAAGTTGTGTTTGGCGCTAGTATTCTCGATTCAAAAGCTGAAGCACTACTTTCAAGCTCATAGTGTTAACCTCATTTCCAGAGCAAATCCCATCAAGTTTGTGATATCAAACCGGTCCTCGGTGATCGACTAGCAAGGTGGTACCTCCGGTTTCAACAATTTGAGATTACATACATCCCTCGAAAAGGCATGTAAAAGGACGGGCATTGGCGGACTTCTTAGCGGATCACCGATACTTGATGAGTGGGAGCTAGCGATGAACTTCCCGACGAAGATGCAATGGTCGTTGAAATTCAATCTCCGTGGAAAATGTACTTTGATGGTCTTTGCACAACGTGATGGAGTAGAATCTTTGTGTGTGGTGTTTGTTACTCCGCAGGAGAAGTTCTACCATACTCCTTTACTTTGACACAACGTTGCTCCAACAATGTCGCTGAATATCAAGCACTAATACTTGGACTTGAAATGGCCGTCGACATGAAGCAGTTGCAGTTGCAAGTCTTTGGTGACTCTCAGTTGGTGATCAATCAACTCTTGGGAAGCTATGAAGTCAAGAAGCCTGAATTACTCCCCTATCATAGTTATGCTCAGAAGTTGATGGGATGGCTTGGTGATGTGACTCTACAGCATGTTCCTAGGAGGGAAAATAAGAAAGCTGGTGCTTTAGCTACTCTAGCTTCAGTGCTTACTCTGCCAGATCAAACACAAGTGACTATCTATCAAAAATGGGTAGTACCTCCGTCAAATGAGGATGAAGGCGCGAAAAGTGAGCTTGAGCATCTCGTAGGCTGTTTACGGAGGCCGCAAAGGAAGGCGGCGACAACCCATCATTGACTACTTAAGTTATGGGATGCGCGAGGAAGACTCGAGAAGAAGAAGCCGAGATTCGTCGTCGTGCACCTCGATTCCTTTACTACAAGGATATCTTATATAGAAGATCTTTTGAAGGGATACTCTTGCGATGTTTGGGGAGGATGAAGCAGTCCAAGCTTTGCAAGAAGCACATTCAGGAGTATATGGATCACATCAACGGACCAAAGCTCCACTTCCACATAAAAAGGATGGGATATTATTGGCTAACGATGGTGAAAGATTGCTTGGACTATGCTCGAAGATGCAAGGTTTGTCAGTTTCATGCGAATTCCATACATCAGCCACCCGAAGCATTACACCTGACAGTCGCATCTTGGTCATTTGACGCTTGGGGGTTGGATGTCGTTGGTCCATTGTCGAAGTCTTCTGGTGGACACTTGTACATCCTAGCTGCAACCGATTACTTCTCAAAATGAGCCGAAGCTGTCGCTCTTAAAGAAGTGAAGAAGGAGAATGCTGCGAACTTTATCCGAGTAAATATCATCTACCGCTTCGGCATTCCTCTTTACATAATAACGGACAATGGCAAGCCATTTGATAACAAATTGATAAACAAGATTTGTGATCTCTTCATCTTCAAGCAGCGTAAATCTTCTATGTATCATCTTTGCGCCGCCAACGGTCTAAGCGTTCAATAAGACTTTATGTAACTTGTTGAAGAAGGTTGTCTCCAAGTCCAAAAACGATTGGCATGAACGAATGGAAGAAGCCTTGTGGGCATATAGGACAACTTACCGCACACCAACGCAAGCAACCCCGTACTCGCTTACTTATGGAGTTGAAGCAGTCCTACCACTTGAGCGCCAAATACCTTCTTTATGACCTGCTATTCAAGAAGCCGAGTGGCGGGGAAAAATGCTCGATTGCGTCTTGCGATTTAGAAGCACTTAATGAGAAAAGGTGGAGGCTCAACAAAAGCTTGAATGTTATCAAGCCCGTCTATCTCGTGCCTTGACAAAAAGGTTCGCTTGAGGTCCTTCCAAGTGGGAGATCAAGTCCTTGCGAAGAAGACCCATCATCGTTTCCCGTAAGTGCGAGGGCAAATTCACCTCCAAATGGGATGGACCATATGTCGTGCAAGAAGCATATTCAAGTGGCGCTTACAAGCTTGTTGATGCGGATGGCCTGAGGATCGGTCCTATCAACGCAAAGTTCTTGAAGAAGTACTATCCTTGAAGTAAGATGATACTCCTGGCCCGCAAGAGTATAAACTGTGCACGGCACCCAAAAAAAAAACTAGTCCGCTAGGTTGAAAAATCTCGCAAGAGGCGGCCTAGTCAAAAGTTAGGACAAAAAAAAAAAGTCCGCTAGGTTGAAAACCTCGCAAGGGGTTGCCTAGGCAAAAGTTAGGATACAAAAAAAAAAAAAACCCTCACTTTTCTGAACTACGGTATGACTTGATCCTCTTCACCGAGGTACGTAGGCGCTTAGAGTTTTATTCTAAGTTCAGTCACATGAGTCAAAAAAAAAAATGGATCCCCCTATGCGTTGTTCAAAATGAAATTCGCCTAACCAGGCGCATGGAGATCGTACATACAAGCATCCTTTTGCTTCAATTTGACCTTTCACTAAATATCAGTGGTCCAACGAAGGCAAATCTCCATGACAAATGGGTTTCTCCAATGGAATGACTTGATCCTCTTCACCGAGGTACGTAGGCCGCTTAGAGTTTATTCTAGGCTCATTCTCATGAGTTAAAAAAAAAAATACATCATTCTATGTGTTGTTCAAGTGAAGTATGATGAAGTGAACTCCGCCTAACCATGCACATGCAGATCATATATATAAGCATCCTTTCATTGAAATTCAAACCTTCACCAAATTCTGATGGTTCAATGGGGGCAAATCTCCATTTCCATGGGTTTCTCCAACGGGATGACTGTAATCTCTTAGCAAGTTGAAGTCTAAAAATACAGCAAGCTTTCAAGTTGAAGTTTCAAATCCACCATGTCTGCAAGTTGAAATCTTAAAATAATATATATATATAGTCCTGGGCTGAAAGTCTCAAATCTACCAAGTCTGCAATTTGAAGTCTTCAATTCCTCTGAATCTTTAAGTTGATGTTTCAAATCTACCACATCTGCAAGTCAAAGTCTTTAAATATGCCAAGTCCGCAAGATGAAGTCTCAAATCTTCCATAACTGCAAGTTGAAGTCTTCAAATCCTCCAAGGCTTCCCAAGCTTACCGTTCTTAGGGCGGGGACGAGTATCCATCCCTTTGCGCCGTAAGATTACCTTACCGTTCTTAAGGCAGGGACGAGTGTCCATCCCTTTGCGCCGTAAGATTACCTTACCGTTCTTAAGGCGGGGACGAGTGTCCATCCCTTTGCGCCGTAAGATTACCTTCCCTTTCTTAGGGCGGGGACAAGTATCCATCCCTTTGCGCCGTAAGATTACCTTACCGTTCTTAAGGCGGGGACGAGTATCCATCCCTTTGGGCCTTAAGATTACCCTCTTCATGCATGGGTCATCCCCTTGAACAAGAAGAAATCATTGTCATTTGGACCTACACAAAAAAAAAAAAAAAAAAAAAAAAAAGAGGAGAAATTATACCCACCGTGAATCAAGAATCTTTGAATGTCAAAATAATGGAGAAAAATGCTCCTATTTATAGATGGGGAATGACGTGAATACTCCTAATCCAAGGACAATTCGGATATAGAGTCCCAGAAGGTGTGAATGACTAAAATCCCTGTCCAATGCAAATGTGGGAAATAAAAAAACGGGTCTTTCAATTTGAGTCAAAAAGGGACACATGGGACCCACCTAAATTGCGTACGTTTTTTTTTTCGCTTGGTGAAGATGCCATACGTGAGTATAGGCCCAAAAAAATAAAAAGCATGCAATTAAAGAACAAAAAGTTGAAATGCATGCAATTCACTGGAAAATTATTTGCAAAAGGACAAAAAGGGGAAATGCATGCAATTAAACTCAGATACAATTGTTCACACAGGGGTATTCGAAGTTGTCAATTTAATACTCCACTGGTACTTCAAAACTAGTCTCCGAAAAATCTAATGAGTTTATACTCCAACAAGTCTTGAAGTAGGGGCATTTGTAGATAACGAAATTTTATTGAATTTAAATCCGTAATAAATTCGGATTATAGTAAATTCAAGATATATTAGTCCAAATAAATATTACGGATTAATATAATTGGGTTAGTTATTTAAGTCCAATAATACGGATTTAATTAAAGATCCGATTTCTACTGGGCTAGGCCATTAATTTGGGCTATAAATAATGAGCCCACTTTGCTAAGCCCAAAATGCCATCTTCCTAGAGGCCCACTTTAGTGCCACGTGTCAAATGATGTGGCATGCCAAGTCAAACAAAGAAGCTTATAGGGTCATGACACGTGTCAAAATGATGCAGCATGCTTAGTCAAATCAAAGGCTAATGAAGATGTGCCACGTGTACAAGTGACATGTTCCGACCAATCAAATATTGTCATATCAACTGAAATCTAATTGGCCGAAAGGAATTTGTCCTTATCACAACTCCTCCGTCCTACAACTATAAATAGGGGTCATAATTCAGAAAAGGGACAGAAATTCTAACAAGAAGCAAGAGAGAGCTCGTGGATCAAACGCTGCCGATTTCTCTACAAGCTAAAAGTATTCAAGCATTCAAGTATTTCTCTAGAAGTTCTAGAGGTCCAGACGAAGATTCAAGATCAAGCTCAAAAGCCCTTGAATTCAAGTACAAGTCAAGATCCAATCCATCAAGTTCAAGATCAAGCTCAAAAGCCCTTGAATTTATTGTTGAAAAGACGAATCAGAGGAATCATAGAGATTGTAACACTCATATTCCGAAATCAAATACAAAGTTGTTGCGATATTTTCCTGCCTTGATTATTATTTTCTCGACGCGAATTTTATTATCTACAATACACTCTTAAAATTTATGAGCTCTAATCTAACATGGGAAGTATATATATATATATATATATATATATATATATATATATATATATATATATATATAAATATTACTATCTAAGAAATGGGAATAAGCACACAACAGGCGTCAACATGCACTACCTGTCGTGTGCTTATTCAAAAACAATTTTGATGTTTGCTAATAAGGAGATTTTGGTGATTCCAGCTGAATTCGTTATTCTCATTGGCCCATTTAAAATGTTACTGTAGCTGCTTTGATTTTCTTTTACTGTGTAGCTGATTTTGCCCTTTAAAGTCCTATGATTGTTGGCTCTTTATAAAAAGTGAGGCTCAGTTTCTATCATATCTACTGCTGTAGAATTTAGTGATGATAAGATTAGTTAAATTAGCTAGTTAAATGAAGGGCAGTTTAGCCTTTACACATTTTCCTAAAAGTGGTTACAACTTTCACAAAGTTAGTTACTACATAGAGGACTCACACGGCTATGTATATCAGCCATGTATCTCAGTGTATACACACAAGAATAATATGATTTTCTATCTTCTTCTTCCTCATCTCAATTTCTCTCAATATTTCTGATCTTTTCCATCTCATTTACAACATGGTATCAGAGCCATGAAGCTCTCAATACAGTTTTAAAGTTCGTTTCTATTTCTCTGGTTCTTGTTCTTATTCCGCATGAACAAGCTCTTCTTTCTTTGATTTCTTATCTCAAATATTGATTAATTTTCAAAGTAATAATTGTCAACAACAATGGCGATTGACGTAAATGGAAATAGGACTGATTCATCCTCTCAACAACAGAATTCTAGAAACAATACTAGTAGAAATGTCATTGACTATAACCATCCTCTCTTCTTGAGTTCATCTGATGTAAGTGGAATACAAATTATCTCATTTCAGTTGACTGGGGCTGAAAATTACTCTTTATGGCTTAGATAAATCAAAATAGCTTTAATAGGAAGAAACAAAATGGGAATGGTGGATGGTACATGTACTAAAGATAAGTTTCCAGGTCTAGAAGCAAATTGGGATAGGGTGAATGTTATTGTATTGTCATGGGTACTAAATTCTGTATCAAAAAGTCTTTTATGTAGTGTTATGTATGCTACTAGGGCTCAGGCTGCAGTCTAGGAAGAGTTGTATGAAAGGTTTAACATCGTTCAAGAACCTTCAACATACACAAAGAAATCTCTACTTTGAACCAAGGGACCAGTTCTGTGTCTATCTATTTTACCAGATTGAAAGAATTATGGGAGGAATTTGAAGCCTTAGTCCCAACTCCATCATGTGTATGTGACAAGTCAAAAGCATTTGCTTCTCATCTTCAAAAGTTAAAGTTGTTTCAGTTTCTAATGGGATTGAATGAGTCCTATGCTCAACCAAGAAGCCAAATCTTGCCGATGAACCCTATGGCATCTGTCAACCAAGCATACTCAATGATAATCAGTGATGAAAGTCAGAAATATGTAGTAGTAACAACTAATATCTTAGGGGCAAATCCAGCTGTAGGGCAAGGTTCTTATGATTCTGTCACGTATTCTAAAACTGGAGGACAACAAAGGTTCAAAAGAAACTATAACTTGTACTGTGACATCTAAAAAAATCAAGGGTCACAGCGGAGAAACTTGTTTCAAGGTTATAGGATATCCTCAAGATTTTAAGTACAAAAAGAGAAGAGGACCAAATGCTGCACATAATGTGATATCTGATACACTAGGACCATTAGTTGGGCAAAACAATCAGAATGTGAGCTATGTGCCTAGTCAAGGACAAATTGGTTCTAGTGTTAATCCTCAAAATTATGGACAAAAAGGTCAATATCAGGCATATGGTCATGGAAACTAACTCTCAGAGTCTTAACTTGAATAACTAACTCAGAAGGGTACTTGCACACTAACTAAAGATCAATCTCAACAAGTTCTGCAACTTCTCAACAAAGGACCAGATGTCATACAGTCAGCAAGTATGGTTGGTATGAGTTTTAATAGTGCTTTGAATCAAGATAATCAGAACTAAAGTTGGATAGTAGATACAGGTGCTACTAACCATATGGTGGCAGACCTGCATCTACTAGACCACAACACCATTTCAAGAATCACAAATCCAAGGAAAGTGTACTTGCCAAATGGTGATATGTCTTTGGTTACTCACATAGGTGTTAGCACATTTTTTCAGGATAACTCTGTTTCAAATGATTTCCATAGACCAAAGTTCAAGCTTAATCTGCTATCAGTAGCAAAACTAACAAAAGAGTTGAAATGTTCAGCTTCTTTCTTTCCTGACTTTTTTGTGTTTCAGGATCTTTACAATGGGAAAGTGAATATGATTGGTAAACAAGCCGGAGGACTTTACATACTATCAACCAACAAAGACATCAAAGATGCACTTATAGTAGCTAGCACTATTAGTTTTGAGTCTGAGAATAAGAATACTGAGTCTGATTTCAATTCTAGAATAGATATAGCTATATGGCACAAAAGGTTTGGACATGTATCTAGTTCAGTACTCAAGAATATTCTACCTATAAGACTAGATGAGATTACACAAACAGTGAATAAATGCTCAGTTTGTCCTTGTGCAAAATTGACTAGATTACCTTTTCCCGTTAGTAAAACTACAAGTTCTAGTAGCTTTGATCTAGTGCACATGGACTTATGGGGTCCTTACAAGGTCCCTACATTTGATGGAAATAAGTATTTTTTTACAGTAGTTGATGATTATTCCAGGATGACATGGATCGTTTTAATCAAGCTAAAATCTAATGTATACACTGTCATAAAACAGTTTCTAATACATATCAAAACTCAGTACGATAAACTAATAAAAGTAATAAGAAATGACAATGGTACTGAGTTTGTAAACCATGCATGCATCAGCCTATTCAAAGATTTAGGGATAGTACATCAAACTTCATGTGCATATTCTCCACAACAAAATGGCATTCTTTGGGAGAAAACACAGGCACATTCTTGAGATTACAAGAGCTTTAAGATTTCAAGCCTGTAGTCCTATTAGATTTTGGGGTGTATCTATTAAAACTGTTGTTTATATCATTAACAGGATGCCTAGTCCTATACTTGCAAACAAGTCACCTTATGAGAAACTGCATAGCAGGAAACTATCTCTCCAACACATGAGAGTGGTTGGGTGTCTGTGCTATGCCAAAGTGGTTTATGAGGCTGATAACCTCAAACCAAGGGCTGGACAAGCCATTCATATGGGCTATGCAGAGACTAAAAAGGTTATGTGCTATATAATCTTACTAATCACACATTTTTTTGTCAACAGAGATGTGGTATTTAAAGAGGATGTTTTTCCATTCAAACTTAAAGTCAAGGATGAAACTGTTCCTATATTCAACTACACTGGCCTAAACTCTGACACTAATGATGCTCAATACCTGATCACTGAGACACAACCAGGTCAAGATAATGGTGGTCCATCAGCATCAACTAATGACACATTAATCATGAATGAAGAGATAGTTCCAGCACCAGAACCAGTTGCTCCACAAGTACAACAAGTAGCAGAAGTGGCAGACATATAACATCAACAACCTCAACCAGTACTACCACAATAAGAAGTTACTAGACAATCAGGAAGATATAAAAAACCTCCTATTTGGAAGAGAGACTTTGTTTCATTACATGTCCAGGATACACCATATGCCATTGCTAATTATATGGCATATGATAATGTGACACCTACATACCAAGCTTACCTTACCAAATTGTCTAGCACATCCGAACCTACAACTTACAAACAGGCTGCTGCTGATCCAAGGTGGATTGAAGCCATGAAGGCTGAGATTGATACTTTACAAAGAAATAACACATGGGAAGTTGTCAAATTACCAGAAGGAAAGACCCCTATTGGGTGCAAGTGGATTTACAAGGTTAAGTACAAAGCAACTGGTGAGGTAGAGAGGTTCAAGGCAAGGCTAGTGGCCAAAGCGTATAGCCAAAAGGAAGGTATTGATTATCAAAAAACTTTCAATCCTGTAGTAAAAATAAAAACTGTCAGGACCGTTCTTTCCATTGCTGCTCAACATAGCTGGCACATTCATCAAATGGATGTGTTCAATGCATTCTTACAAAGGGACCTACTTGATGAGATTTACATAGACTTACCCTAAGGATTTAAGAGTCAGGGGGAGAAGACAGTATGTAGACTCATTAAATCATTATATGGACTGAAACAAGCACCTAGACAGTGGAATGCAAAACTGTCTGAGGCACCGATCAGTTTTAAGTTCATTCAGAGTGAACATGATCACTCTTTATTCATCAGAAGAACACAAGCAAGTATTGTATTTGTGCTTATATATGTGGATGATATGCTGATAACAGAAGACAACATTCAAGTTATTGAAAAAACAAAAGAAAAGTTGAAACAGTCCTTCAAAATGAAAGATCTAGGGGAATTGAAGTATTTTCTGGGAATTGAATTTGCTAGATCCAAACAAGTTATTCAGATGAATCAAAGGAAGTATGCTCTAGAACTAATCTCAGAAGCAGGTCTGAGTGAAGCAAAACCTGCAGTGACACCTGTTGACACAAACTGCAAGTTAACCACAGAGCAATTTGATAAAACCTTGAAAGATAAAGAAGCAGTCAAGTTACCAAAT
Organism: Lycium ferocissimum; assembly: GCF_029784015.1. NCBI lineage: Eukaryota > Viridiplantae > Streptophyta > Magnoliopsida > Solanales > Solanaceae > Lycium > Lycium ferocissimum. The sequence continues at coordinate 37,116,198 of NC_081342.1, read as the reverse complement.
GGTCGATTAGCAGATCAAGGAGCTCATCAAAGGATTATTGGTAAACTACTCTATCAAACTATGACAAGGCCTGATATATCATATGGGGTTCAAACATCGAGCCAATTTCTTCAGCAACCTAAACAGTCTCACATGGATACAGCTTTGAGGATTGTGAGGTACATAAAGAATCAGCCTGTTCAAGGAATCCTATTGTCAAGCAAAAGAAAGGACACTATAACTGCATATTGTGATGCAGATTGGGCATCTTGTCCAAACTCTAGAAGATCAGTAACAGGCTACTTAGTAATGTATGGTGATTCCTTAGCTGCCTGGAAATCAAAGAAGAAGTTAACTGTGTCTAGAAGCTTAGCTGAAGCTGAGTACAAGAGCTTAGCTACTATTTTTATAGAGATAATTTGGTTACAAGGTCTTATGAAGGACTTAGGGATTGAAATTCAGAAACCATTGGAGGTCTTTACTGATAGCAAGGCAGCAATACAATTGGCAGCTGATCCAGTATACCATGAAAGAACTAAACATATTGCGATCGATTGCCACTTTATAAGAGAAAAAATTACTCAAGGGTTGATAGTCACAAAGTATGTTCCTACTCAAGATCAACCAGCTGACTTCCTAACCAAATGACTGACCAAAGTTCAGCATCACTACCTTAGTTCCGAACTAGGTGTTCAAAACCTTTTTGCAACTCCTAGTTTGAGGGGGAGTGTAGAAGCCAGTGATGATAAGATTAGTTAAGTTAGTTAGTTAAATGAAGGGCAGTTTAGTCTTTACACATTTTCCTAAAAGTGGTTACAACTTTCACAAAGTTAGTTACTACATAGAGGACTCACACGGCTATATATATCAGCCATGTATATCAGTTATACACACAAGAATAATATGATTTTCTATTTTCTTCTTCCTCATCTCAATCTCTCTCAATATTTCTGATCTTCTCCATCTCATTTACAACAACTGCCTCTGTTTACTACAGATCTAAATTGAGTAGCCGTATGTGTGGTGTTTCTATGTATCATTGGGAATTAATTAGCTTTTCACACTTCTTTTTTTGTCATAGCACACTTGCTTAATTTGAAATATTAGAATAGGAAAAAAACATGAAGTGAGTATTTTATCTATTTTTAAATTTGATGAACATATATTGAATTAGGTGTGCATATATTAACATTTTTTTGCAATGAAGCACTAACATGACATGTCAGGATTTTCTTGCAAATACCTGATTTTATAGACATTAGAATATCTAAGATAATTGTAAAAATTAATGAGTATACAATATATTATTGAAGGAATGGAGAAGTTTTCATTGTGAATAAATAAATATACAGATTTAACATACACTATTGGAATTGGCCAAGTGCATAGCACGGGTTAATCTTTACTAGTTTCTACTATATAGAAGCTAGTAGCATGGGTAAACGTCGTCATTCCCCCATAAAAAATAAAAATAAAAAAAGGAAAGGTAAGCTCCATACTCAAAACACCAAGTAATATTAAAAAAAAAAAAAAAAAAGATAAAAAGTGGACCCCAAGCAATATTAAAAAAAAAAAAAAAGTGAACCCCATATTAAAAAAACAAGCAATGTTAAAAAAAAAAAAACATGCACCTCATATTAAAAAATCAAACAATATTCATGTAACCCAAAGTATCTCCACTAAGTCAATAATGGTGGATTCATTACCACATGCGTATCAATCCATTAGCGGGAGCAAATGAAATTATTGTACAACAAAAAAATGGACCCCATAATATTGCTTTTCGTCAAAAGGTTAAGTAGTCAAACCATAAGTGAACCCCACCATCTTCAAACTCATGAAAAAAAAAAAAAAAAGTGGACCCCAAGCAATATAAAAAAAAAAAAAGTGAACCCCACATTAAAAAAAAAAACAATGTTAAAAAAAAAACGTGCACTCCATATTAAAAAATCAAACAATATTCATATAATTCTCAAAGTATCCTCACTAAGTCAATAACGGTGGATTTATTGTCAAATGTGTATCAACCCATTAGTCGGAGCAAATGAAATTATTGTACAGTAACGTAAAAAACATGACATATTATTCTTTTCTTAAAGGTTAAGTAAGCCAAACCATACAATTTTCTTTCTTATATTAGCCTGAGATCTAATCAGATATTTAAGCATTGTATTTTGCTATTCCGCCATGTCATTTATTTGTTATGTTTAATAAATATAGTTAAAATATTTATATTTTAAAATAAGATAGAATTTAATTACTTTTTCATTTTTTTCCTTACTCTAATAAATGTGAAGAGAGATTAATGTCGTAAAAGAAAAAATAATATTAAATGGAGATCAAATAATTAATAAGGTAAATTAGTCAAATTATAATTCTAATTGATGTTTCCTTAAAAAAGCCGTGCAAAAGACAATATGACACGTAAAATGAGCTAAACCAAGAATATTTACCAAAAATTAAAAAATAGTAGTTCTTCATTTAAATAGAAAATTAAATTTCTACTTTGTTTCGTTTTAAACATGTAAAATTAATTTAATAATTAGAATTAGAATTATCCAAATCAAAATTTGATAAAAAAAAATAATAAGTATTGTTTAGGTCTTCTACATACATTAACAATAGAATATTTTACACCTTTAAATTAATGGAATTAAAATTTAAAGTATCGATCTTAAATATTCTTTATTATTTTATCTCAAAAGAGAGGAAAATAGTTTCCTTTTAAACATTCTTCTCTTTTAAAAAGTATTAATAAATTTTTGCCAACTTTGTATTCGTAGCAAATACTAATATAATAAAGTTTTGGATACGGAGCACAAACTACAATGTTATATTAATCGTGTGAACATAGTGTGTATATATATATATCACTACCCAAACACAACTACATACATATAGATACACTATAATCCAAAGTGTTGAGCTAGCAAAAATTAAATACCATCATATCCCATTTGAAGGGCAATTTGGTCAAAGCACTTGTCATTGAATAATTCTATTAGTTAAAAGTAGAATCTTACTGTAGCTTCGTATTAAATATATTCGTACTTTCCCTATTTTGCCCTCGCTCATAAAAATTGCGTCGAACGGATGATGTCATTTCAAGTGGCAGGTATTAATTATGTTTTTGGCCACGTGTCACTTTTACACTCCTTTTACTTTTCACTATTTTATCATGGTTACATAATTTCACTTAATAAACAAATAACATTTACATATATGTATTAATGTTGATCTATATATATGCATTGACGGTGCAAATTTAGGTATGTTTATTAGCAGTATATATATATATATATATATATATATATATATATATATATATATATATATATATATACTATCACTACCCAATAGATAAATTTTTACAATTATACGCAACTATATACACATAGATGCACTATATAATCCAAAGTGTTGGGCCCGTGCGCAGCACGGGCATACGCCGTCTAGTGTTATTATATAAGAGGGAGTTAAGCTCCTCTCCGTCAACACGAGGACATTTCTGGTATTTTGTAATTGTCATGCTTTAGTTATGTTGTACTAAATGTTAAAGAGTATGTACCTTTTCCCTTATGTACAAAAAGGTACTATGTCTATAGTTTATCCTTTCTTGACGGTGGGCCCCACGACCAGAAAGCTTTCTATTCTATCATGACCGTGTGGGCTCCACAAAAATTTTACCATTTCATCATGTCCAGTTCTCTTTTATCCCAAATTAATCAGATTATCTTATATGGACTTATTTAAAATGGTTGACTTTTGATGTAATTAGAGAACTAATAATTCTTTATCTAGAGCTCTAATGAAAAGGAGTAACATACCTGAGAATTAGAAATAACTCAGTTCTAAGAAGGTGCAACTTCTTAATCATAATTAATTTATTTTTTAAACATCAACATTTGATTTTATTAGAAAAGATCATGAAATTATTTTTTCAGCTTAATTTCATCTGTGTTGGGCCTGTGCCCGGCACGAAATTTTATAACCAGTATATATATAAGGGAAGCATTTAAATGTTTTAGTAAAAGAGTTTCTAAAGATAAAAATGTTTCAATCTTTTTGGAATATGATGGACCTTTTACAAGAGCTAGCATATCATTAAGGGAAGAACTCAAATAGAACTAAAGTAAAAGAGTTTCTAAAGATGAAAAAATTTCAATCTTTTTGAAATATAATGGACCGAAAAAATAAAAAAGTGCCACGTATAATACTAAACTATATGTAGGGATAAGAACATTCTTAGGTTTTTTATAGTTCTCGATAATACTCATCTTACACTCTTTCTATTTCGAATTTACGTGACATTAAATTTAAGAACGAAAAGAAAACTTTTGAAATTTCTGATCAAAACAAATCTTGGTGTGCTACTATAAATCATATCATTTAGGGTAAAAGAAAATTTTAAAGTTAAATTATTTCCAATTATAGAAATATGACATTTTTAATTTTTTAAGACATACTAAACAAGAAAGTGCACCATATAAATTGGGACGGAACCCGGAGGGAGGGAGTATCATTTTTGTTTCGGTACATTCTCTCCTTTAGCTAGTTTGGCAAGAGATTGACATATTCTCTTTAATAGCAAAATAACCATTTCTTGCTTTAATTTGCTATATAAGCAATACTCCAATACTGTGATCTATAACTACTTTTTATTACTCCTTCCGTCCCAATTTGTTTGACACTTTTCATTTTTCGAGTATCAAACTTCATAATTTTGACCGTGTGTTTGAACATAAAACTTTTAAATTGTTTGAAATAAAATTTACATATTTGAAAACAACGTAAAAATTACTTTAAGTAACCATAATTAATAATTTAAAATATTTACAAGACATATGAAAAAATTATTGTTAAAAAATAACTCATTTGATTTTCAAAAAGCAAAAAATATCAAATAAATTGGAACAGAGGGAGTACATATCTAACAAAGTCAAAATAATATCTACATTCGATGGGGAATCAGGAATGAAGGAATAATAAAATGACTAATTTGAAGGAGTCGATGGAAAGATTTTGTTTGGATGCGAATGATGGACGGGGAGATGTTATGTCATGCCAAAGTTGGCCATGAAAGTGTAGGCCCAGAAGCACAAGTCCGTCCAGCAAGATGCAACGTCACGACGACCTGCTTGTCTTTCTTTCCTATACCGCACCCTAATTTTTTTTTATGCTTTAATCATTTGATATTCAAAATTTATTGATTCGATTAATCTAGATTCAAGAATTTAAAATTTCTTTAACAATATAATATTATAATGATAATTTATCCTTTTTGGGGTTGATAAGTTGGAGAAAAATAAGTTACTATATTACAAAGCAAACTAAGATAAGGGTATTTCCTGTTTAACGATTGTGCTTGGGACATTAGTGGAGATTTTTAATTTAAAAGGGAACACTAACGTGGTAGTTGTAGTGCTCAAGCTGTTTGTTTATGAATTATTCCTCTAACTTAGGACCCCAACAAAACTAGTCTAGCAACTTTTGCAGATGAGAATGGCAGGCTGCTACCATGTTATGCGGAAACCTATGCAATGCCTGAAGTAATAAGCTTTAAACAAAGGGAGCGTGGGTTTCTTGTTCAGATATGGTTTTGTTTGTTTACACAAACTTCAAAGGAAGAAAAAGAAAAAAGTGAAAGAGAATTGGTGGAAATGAGGAGGCATGCTCCCCTTTTCCCCAGTGAATTAGATAGATTCTTGTTCTTATTTAAAAAGTGACCATGAGTGATTTAAGGACTTGACA
>NC_081342.1:37065933-37110368 GCF_029784015.1 Lycium ferocissimum | reverse complement strand
AAAAAAAATACATGAAAGACACACACTTGCAGGAAAAAGAAAGGAGACGGACAAGCATTTGCGAAAGGACGGATGTAATATTAGAGGATGACTTCAATGTCAACGAAGCGATGAAATACCATTCAGGTATGACTATATTAAAATCAAAATTTTAAAAAACTAACACGCAGGACTCGACATTTGGAGACGGGTAAAAGCTGCCAAGGTAGGAAGCAAGAGCCAGACTCAAGACATGCGGAGCGAACGTGAAACTTTTCTTGGGCAACGAGTCAAAAAACGTGTACAAAAGTCAAGCTTTCTACACCGAGATTGAAACATCACTTCAAGCTATTGCACTCATAAATCTTTTGAAAAACCACTTCCGGTCGGGTTTTTCATCGGAAATAGTCAAAGGGATTCCCACATAAAGGGATATTCCTTTTCAGGCTATCGAGTCGAACTACAATTAGCCTGATTCCCAAAGCCAGGGATATGTAAGCTACTCAAAATTCGAGGCTTGGCCATATTCCTATAATTTCCTCAAGACACCTCGAGGTAATTTAAAGAAAATTTCTATTTTTCATAGTCCTCATAGAGTCAGAACTACAAACGGCCTAAATTCTCATTTAGCCTGAAATATGTAGGAAGCCCAGAAGCTAGAGTCCGACCATACTTCCAAAATTTTGCGCAAGAGAGCTGTAGCTTCTATTATTCAGTAGAAATTAGGATTGTCAAATTCGTAGCTCGAGGATGGCCTCGCCACCCTCGAACTCCGAAGGGGTAATTGTTGACACCTAATTTCCATCGCATAAGACGCGTATTTTAATTTCAAAATTCCCGAGTCAAAGACGGAGCAAGGATGCACCTTTAAAATTTAAAAATTTAAAAATCCCGAGAAAATTGTAAAAATTGACGTTTAATTATTATTTTTATAAAAAAAATTAACAATTACAAGAAATTACGAGTTACTTACTATCACAAACATAATTTGAAAAGAAGATACATATCCCGCTCCGTCCGACTCAGGAAAATTGTTAATTAAAAATGGCGTATAAACTACCGCTCATTTTTACCGCATTTGTTTCCATTTTAAACATTTCTCAAAAGTATATCAATATTGAGCTCGTTTCAAAGCTCGTATTTTAAAACGACGTGTTACGATTTTTTATCCTATCAAAATATTATTTTTATGAAGGCATTTTGTGTTAAATAATTCTTAAACTATATACTATATTTTTAAAAATGTGTATTTTGTTTTAAAAGAGGGAGGTAATTAATATACTTAACCCCCCCCCCCCCCTTCTTTTATTTTTTGGATGCGTCATTTTTTACCTCTCCTTTTTCTCTACCCTAATTTTATCTCTCTTCTCTTTAAGAGAATCCGATGGCGGCGCTAGGGTTTTCCACCACCAGCCACCGCCTCTCCGCCACGCTACCTCCATTTCTATCCTATAACGGGTATTTTCCCACCCCCTTTGTGGTGTGGGATGCCATGGGAGAGCCTTTAAGGATTAAGCCACCTTGTGCTACCACACCACCACAAAAAGGGGGTGTGTGGTGATTTGTTCGATGGTGGGATGATCATTTAGGGTACGTGTACACCTGGATGGGGTTTTAATGGCCCTATTTTTGTTTGTTGTTGGTCTGGTTTTGTTGTTTTGTGTGTGTTGGCGTAATATTTGCCAACTGGATGTACAATCCGATCTCATTCTTGTTATTCCTTGTACAATTTGTGAAATATTAGGGATTTTTAGTACTATTTAGTACAATGTGCTGGATTATTTTATCATTATTCGTTTTTTGAATTTGAATATGTGACAATTGGTAATTTTTGTCCTTGGGTGTACTATTTTCGTATGAATGTAGAATTTATTTTTGCCATTAGTACGATTAGGATAAGATCCTTTTTTTTTATTTGATTTTGGGGGGATTTCTGATTTTTGGGGTGCATGTGGGAAAATTCGTCAAAAGAGGTCTAGAATCTTCTATTTTTAGCCTGAGGATAATTTTTTCCCCCGCTATAAAAATATAGGGGAGGGTGACAGTTGAAGGGTTGGTTTTTCTCTGGTTACTCTTTCTTCTCTGAAAAAAGAGAGGGTTCAAAGTGCTTAAGTTTCTTTGATATTCCACTGAAATACATACTATATATATAGAAATATTACTAAAAATATAGATATAGAGATACTACTCCAATATAGAGGAGATTACTTAGAAAAACAATTCAAAAAAGAGAGAAAAAGGTTTGATAAAGATTTTTGAAGTGCATTGTTGCTGAGGTTTTGAATCCAATCTCCCCTTTTGATCTTTTGGTTGCCCCTATGAAAGGTAATACTCTATTCCTATCCTACTCACCTTGTTTTAAGTTTTTATTTTTATTTTTATATACACTGTCTCTGTGTGATTGAAGTTCTATTATGTTGATGCCTCTGCTTTATTAGCTTATTGATGTAACTGTGATGACATTATGGTGGGTCAGTTGTTATTAAATTGATAATGATGCTTAAAAATGGTTGAAAAATGAAAAGAAAGTGTTTGTTTTAGCTTAAGTTTACTGTTACATTGATCATCTCTTAATTTTAAGATTTTCTGGTTAATTCTGAGGTTGTGCGGGTGCACTTCGTGTTTGTTAATATTCTCCTGAGGTGTAATGTCTTGAAATGGTTGTGTAATGTCTTGAAATGGTTTAAAGGTAAAGGAGAGGGTCTTGTTTGTTTCTTTTGTTTAGCTATGATGATAGTGTAATAAGGTTTCAAAAAGGTTTTCTTTAGTTGTTCATAGTAAGTTGAAGGCCAAAAATGAAGTTTGAAGTTGTGGAAGTAGTGTGTAGTTTGATTACTGGTTCATCTTTGCTTGTTTTAAAAAGAACTAAAATGAGGTTTGTTTGTTATACAATGGTTGTTCTCTCATTTGTGTCTCTTGCATTTGGCTTGTGTTGGCTGCTTATCATACGTTTTCCTCCCCCTCTTCCTTCTAAATCTATTGATAATACATTGATCTTTGTGACTTCTATGTGCATATACTTGCAAACTTGGGTGTACCTTGAGTGTATCTTTGTCATTTTGTAATCCTAGGTTGACTGCTTAACTAATGTGAGATTCATCTGCATAAAACATAGTTTAAAACTGCCATCTTTAAGCCCTGTAGAAATTGCTCTTAAAGACTGCTTATATTGATTGGTTCTGTTGATCACTTTGACTTATTATTGAACTTAAAATTGACATCTTAAAGCTTGGAAGATCATTAGTAGGCTTGGAACTTTGAATATGCTAGGTCTTAGGCTGATTGAGATTGAAATTGGGAACAAAAAATGACTTTGTGGAACTTACACTTATACCATGTGCCATAAACTTGTCGTGCTTAATATTCTAGACTTGCTAAATGCTAATTTGTGACTAGATCTTCTTGTCTGAAAATGCTTATGTTAAATCTGGGCATAAAATGAACTTAGTATAGTGTCATTTAGAAACTAAAACACCCTTAAGTGTTTGTGCCCATCTCGAGGTCTCCTTTTGTGAATCTGTGAAGTTTAGTGTATGTTCCCTACTGTTACTTGTTATGTGCTTAGTATTTCCTTATTTGGCTCATCATGTGTGTCATGAATGCTTAGAACTTGCATTATAACCCCTCATTATACTGTGACAATGCTATAACTTGTCCCTACTGTGTCCAGTGAACTTTGGTCTTACTGAATCTTTCTCATTAATCTGATTCCAAGTTGTGCTTGTTTAGCTGTGTTTTATTAAGTTTGAGAGTACAAATATGAGTATAAATACATGATATAATGTGAGTTTTAGGTGGATATAAGAGGGTATGCTCCTCTTGGTGTTTTTGTCCTCTATATCCTAGGTATATGAGAAGTATATCAGGTATATCAAGTTGCCTATACTTAGTAAATTTCAGAGATAAGCATTGTGTTTAAGTGGTATATCGATGTATATCACACTCTCTATACTTAGAAAATTTTAAGGGGGATAAGGGAGTATGTCAGTGGTGTACCAGTGGTACATCTGTGTATACCATGCTTCTACACTTAGAAAAGTTGAAAGATGAAACTGTTGCTGGGCCAGTAAATGGGCTTGGCCTTGTGAAACTATTTTCAGTTGATTTATGCCTACTTTTGGGCCACTGCATCGTTTAGATTTGATCTCTTATTGTTATTGGGCTTAGCCCAAGAGTTGTAATTTATTTTTTGCTTTGTAATAATTAATTATAGTCTAATTTCCGCACTTAGTTTAATTATTGAATGCATACTAATGTACCTATATACCCTTTTGCATTTGACCCCAAAAAACTGTTGGTGGCCTTCTACGAGGCCCAGTACGTATCTAGATCGAGTCAACTAAATTCGGAGCAAAAAGGAGCTTACGTTGGATTTGAAATTGCATAACACCTTTCGTTTGGGCTTGGTCGGCCCAAAAGCTCTATCTTTTACTTTTGCGCATTAGATTTAATATTGGAACTCTTAATTGGTTATCGCGTAACTTAGAGTCGTTAAAATTGATTTCTATATAAAATTGGCATAAAATCGAATAAATTGGACTGATTCGGACTATTGGACTAAAACTTCCAATTGAGAGACTACGGGACCGAAATTTATATTTTCAAGACTAGTGGGCTGGGACCTATTCGGACAAGATTGGGACTGTTTTGGACCATATTTTGGCATCTAAAACTTGTATAAAATTGGTAAAAAGGGATCAAAGTTGGCTAAGTAGAATAAAATTGGATTATTTATAATATACGGTTTGTCTATGAATTATATAGTATGAAAAAACTATTTTGTATAAAACTATTTTCCATACTTAAATGCTTTTTTTCAAAATCGTTTTTGGGTGGACTTATGTAGGGTCCTACTTAGGCTAAGAGCCTTCGGGTATTAGCCTAAGCGTTCTAGTCTGACACCCCTAAACGCCCAATTTTAGGCAAAATTCTACCACTTTTGATTCTTGAAACGTACTATTTTTTGCATAAATGACTAATATCTATTTGCAGAAGTATTAAACAAAAACTATTTTTATCACAAACTAATTTATATCTATGTGAACATATTATTAGAACCCGTTGGTAAACCGCAATTGAGCAGATCCTTAATATCGGTGTGCCTAACACCTTCCCCGGGGGATCACCAGAACTCTTACCTAGATTCTGTGTAGATTAGGTTTCTTTTAAAACAATCATAAAATAATTGTTTTAAATGAACCCTTTTTGACTCGGTTTTTCCTAATTTCCTAAAAATTAGGTGGCGACTCTAAAAATAAGTCTATTTATAGTACCATTATGTAGAAGTAATTTTTTTTCTTTTTTCCGGTACGATTGAAAATCGTACTTAATTTTTTCCTTTTTCCCGGTATGATTGAAAATCGTATTCCACGGGACACTTTTCTTTTTAAATGAGGTAAGTGCAAACACGAATCGGAAAAAATATGACACGCTACACCAACCACTCTATGAATACCACACCTCGTACCAAGCTCCCCAACCTACCTACACCAATCCCGCTACTTACCCAAATCCCCCCACTCATCAAAATCCCACCACTTACCTAAATCTCACCACTCATAAAAACTCTACTACCTATACAAATCTCCCACTCAATATAATCGATCCATGTACCCAGCAATATCCTTCCAGACTTTTGTCGCATATACGACCTAAATCCCTAATGACCTTCCCTCCAACCAGCTTGAGTTAGATCACTATGAATAGATGGAGAAAGAGTGGAAGTCAAAAGAGGAAAAAATGGAACAAAGGCTCTGTCCGAACTTGAGCATGTTAAGTCTCCCAAGCCACAAGTGAGGCACGGCCCGCCTGAAGAGCTACTAGTTTGAGATACGACATCCAGACCTGGATTTGCCCAAAGGTTTTAAGGTACCAAAATTTGACAATTTTAACGGCGCGGAAAATCCGAAGGCTCATCTACAAGCCTATTGTAACCAACTCGTAGGGCTTAGGAAAGAATCAAAGCTTTGATCATGAGACTATTTAGTCGAAGCTTAAAGGGAGAAGCCCTAAAATAGTTTACCGTGCAGGATCTGTGGCAATAGGTCATGCGGGAAGACATGCTAGAATCGTTCACAGAGAGATTCCAATTTAATGTTGAAACGGTACGGGACAATTATTATTTGAACAACATCAAGCAAAAATCTAATGAGGACTACCGCGAATATCTTTGGTAGGCGGAGAGCCAAAGCTGCCAGACTGCAACTGCCTATGGGCGAGGTCCAATTGGTTTTTGTTTTTATTTGGGTACAGGAACCGGAATATTATGAGACAATGTTAGCCATGGCAGACGGTTATTTTCAGAGTTAGGCAAAATAGGATTAGCCATAGAAGAACGGCCTTAAGTCCAAAGGGGTCACTAATTTCATTGCATTACAAACCCTAAACTTGTCCTTATATCACAATGCTACTAGGTTCATTAAGAAAAAGAAGGAAGACATAGCCAATGTCTCATTAGAGGTGTGTGGCATCCCACTCTCCGATCAAATGCACCTATCAATTGCCACCCCCAAATATCTACCTCTCAGCCTCATATAGTGAACCCCCTCATTTTTTATGCTCAACCTAATTACCAAACACCTCCACCACCCTATCAGACTCCACAACCGAATTAAAAAGTGCCAGCTCCCGCTATCACAACGGGTAGCAAAGTTATCAAACTATCGTACCCACTTACCAAAATAACCCGCCCCCGCTCAATGCATATACCCTACTTCATGCTAACTTTGAGAGAAAACCCCTAGAAGTTCACGCCTTTGGTTGAAACTCGAACTCGACTATTTGAACAGCTATGTACGGTCAGTATGATTAAGCCAATTGCTCGAAAACCTGTAAAACTGGGGAATTGATTCTTTCAAGCCGACAAACGCTACGCCTATCACTCAGGTGGAGTGGGCCATGACAGCGAAGAATGTATTGATCTCAAGCATAAAATTCAAGATTTGATCAACAAGAAGGAAATTACCCTTCAACAACGGCTCCAAATGTAAATAGTAACCCACTTCCCAATGATGGGAGTACAACTGCCATATCATCGAAAGGGAGAAAGATTGGTCTGTATGCAGCACCATAGCCCAAGCGGCTCCAAAGACAATTGTGCAAGCCATGGCTTCTCTTAGCATCAACACCCGTCCCTAGTTTGTGGTCATGACCACTTCCCCGGTTGTCGGCCAAGTTTCAAAGGGTATTATTGTAGCTCCAAGAAAAGAGTTTGTTGTTGAAGTAGGGTCGTACATAGTATGACATGATTTGGAGATGTTATGTCCCAAATGATTTGGTTCAAGGGATTCAAAGGAAAGAGAAAAAATCAGAAAAGGTCATTCACAGAGGGTGAGGTCGAAGATTTCTGGCGTAGAATGCAACCCAAAGAATATTCCATCATCGAGAATCTGAAACAGACCCCTACTAAGATATCAGTGTTATCTCTCCTACTGAGTTATCAACACCATCGACTAACGTTGATGAAAGTCTTTTGGATGAGGCTCATGTTTCAGCTGAAATGAGTAGTGAAAACCTAGCTGCCATGATAAAACATGTATTCGGAGACCATCATATTTCCTTCTGCCGAGAAGAGTTGTCAAAATAAGGAGTAATGTACAACAAGGCCCTCCACATAATGGTAAAGTGCAGGGACGAATTCATAGCTGGGGTTCTAATTGACAATGGATTTGGGCTCAATATTTGCCCAGAATCCACTCTTATCCAATCGGGTTATGATTTAGGAAAGATACGCCAAAGCCTCATGAATGTGAGGTCTTTTGATGGGTCCAAGCGAAATATTGTTGGAAAATTCAGTTTATGCATCCAAATGGGTCCTACCAAATTTATCACAAAATTACAAGTCATGGCAATAACTACGAGTTACAATCTGTTGTTGAGAAGGCCGTAGATCCACATGGTCAGGGCGATATCCTCTACCCTTTATCAATCCTCTAAGTTTGCATGGGAGGACCATGAAATTGTGGCCATAGGGAAGGAAGCAATCTAAGTTACCCCGACCACTCTGTTCCGATGATTGAAGTGACTCCTGGAGGTATATATTTCCACACTGTGAAGATAGTCAGTTCTACTTATGAAGAAGCCACGCCATAATCTCCAATGTCTATGGTGTATAAAATGCTTGCCACCACTATGCTCAGGAATGGATTTGAGCCAAGCCGGGGGTCGAGAAAGAATTAGAACAGTATAGTTGAATCTGTCCTGAATCCTCAAAACAATTTCTACTTGGGTCTAGGGTATGTTCCAAGGGATGAAAAAGCCTTTGAGGCCAGCAAAAAGAAGAAGGCCTATAGGAGTGTGCATAAGCCTATTGCAAGCTTGTATCAGTCATTTTCGATCAGAGTGCTAAAGTTCGATAAAGACGGTTTAATAAAAGAGATGGGAATGTTATTTGAAGAAGAAGATTATGTCATGATACTTAAAGAGTGTGTCGAGGCACCGATGATTCACGCAGCTAAACCCAATTATACATTGTAGTACTCTGATGTTGGTTTCCCGAGTGCCTCTATAGAGAAATCAAATAGAGAATTTTGAAAATCGGTGTGGTTCGAACGAGGCTCGATGACCCGCTATAGATGTTATTAAATTCGCTTGTCATGTTTTCAAAAGGAAATGACTCGTGTTGATCCAAGTCATTACCAAAGTTTATACTCTTTTAACAAATTTAATGAAAGCCTCGATTTATTTTGAAAAAGGGATTTATCTATCTACAAAACTCTTATTACTTAACTTTGCTTTACTTTTGTCTTTTTTAGTAACAATAATAACAAGCTTGTTGTGTCATGACATATCGTGAGTCGAATGAAAGAATGAGACAGATGAGGAAGAGAATGAGGAATACGATGAGGATATTATGTTACCCAAGCATCTGCCTGAAGAGCTTAAACAATTCGAAGACGAACCTAGATAAAAATGAAGCAATAAAATTTGGGAGATAATGAGTCGGTCAAAAAACCAGAGTCAGTGTGCATCTAAAAGCCTTTCAGAAAGAAGAATTGATCAGTTTGCATAAGCAGTACATAGACATTTTCGCATGGTTATATGCCGATATGCCAGGGTTAAGTACGGAAATCATGGCCTATAAATTACCGATCAACCCAGAGTTCAACCCAGTGAAACAGAAGACTAGAAAATTCAAACTGGATTTGAGTTTGAGGATTAAAGAAGAGGTTGGAAAGCAAATAAAATTCAAAGTTGTAGAGTTGATCAAAAACCCCACTTGGTTAGCCATCATCGTTTTGGTCCAAAAGAAAAACGGTAAAATCAGAATATGTGTGGACTACCGGGATCTCAACAAGGCTAGTCCCAAAGATAGTTTTCCTCTCCTGAATATCCACCTACTCATCTACAATTGTGCAAAATATGAATTACAATCATTTGTGGGTTGCTTCGAGGGATATCATCAGATCCTAATGGACGGATGCTGAGAAAACAGATTTCATCGCACCTTGGGGAGTCTACCATTATCGAGTAATTCCATTTGGTTTCAAAAATATTAGCGTCATATACATGAGAGCCATGACAACCATCTTCCATGATATGATCAACAAATTGAAGTTTGTGTGGATGATAAAATCTTGAGAAAATTCATATCATCTAACACACTTGCAGAAGTTCTTCAATAGGCTTCGGATGTACAATCTGAAGTTCAATCCTTCCAAGTGTGCATTCAAGGTGCCGGCGAGGAAGTTACTTGGTTTCATAGTCAGTAGAAGAGGCATAGAGTTAGATCCCTCAAAGATTAAATCCATCGAGGACGTACCTTCCCCGAAAACCAAAAAAGAGGTTATGAGTTTCTTAGGAAGATTGAATTACGTCAATCCTTTTATAGTACAGTCGACGGTGATATATGAGACTATACTCAAACTGTTAAAGAAAGATGCACCAATAGAATGGACCAAAGAGTCCTAGAAGGCTTTCGATACCATCAAATGGTATCTCTTGAATCCTCTAGTGTTGGTACCTCCACAGCTAGGTAGCCTATTGTTATTGTATTTATCGGTATCAGAAAAGGCATTCAAATGCGTGTTGGGACAACATGGTGAAAAAAGAAATAAAGAACGGACCATCTATAACAAGAAGGAAGTTCACCTCTTGCGAAACCCGTTATAGTTTGGTTGAGAAGACATGCTGCGCTCTAACATGCGTCGCTCAGAAATTAAGGCACTACTTGTCATCTTATACTACTGACCTCATATCAACAATATATATTAAAGTACATCTTTCATCAACCCATGCCCATAGGGAAGTTAGCCAAGTGGAAAATGTTGTTGAGTGAGTTCGACATTGTGTATTAGCTCATAAAGCCATCAAAGGTCAAGCATTGTTCGATCACCTCACAGAGAATCCTGTAGATGAAGAATACGAGCCTCTCAGGACTTACTTCCCTAACAAATAAATCTCAGCCATAATTGAAGACATCTCCGAGCCATACCCTGATTGGAGGATGTTCTTTGACGGTGCAGTATATATTAAGAGATTCGGGGTTGGAGCGGTATTAGTATCAAAATTCGGGAATATTACCTGATGGTCGCGAAGCTCAAGTTTTTATGTACCAATAACATGACAAAGTACGAAGCCTGCATCTTAGGCCTCTGAATGGCTCTCAATATAAATATACAAGAGTTAATGGTGATAGGATATTCGGATTTGCTAATTCACCAGGTACAGGGGAATGGGCCACAAAGAACGCCAAAATCCTGTCACATCTATATCTTGCACAAAGATTTTCCAAAAGGTTTAAAGAAGATTGAGTTCAGACACATACTGAGAGCACAAAATGAGTTCGTAGACGCTCTCACTACCATATCATCCATAATACAGCATCCAGCAAAAAAGCTACAATGATCCTCTTGAGATACATTTGAAAGAACGACATGCATACTATTCTCACATAAAAGACGAGTCAGACAAAAAACCATGGTACACTGACTTAAAGAGGTATTTGGAAGTCGGAGAGTACCTAGAAAATAGCACGATAAATTAGAAGAAAATGATCTGAAGGCTCGCCAACAATTTCTTTTTAACTGAAAAGATCCTCTACAAAAGAACTCCTGCCCTTGGGTTATTAAGGTGTGTAGACGTCGCGGAGGCCACAAAGCTACTTGAAGAAATACATGCAGTGTGGGCCACATATGAACGAGTTCGTGCTGGCAAAGAAGATCTGACGTGTCACACCCCAACCTGGGTGAGGCGTGATTGGCACCTGGCACCTTACTAGGGCCGAGCGAACCAAACTATATCTCGCATCATCTATGTCTCGAATGACATAATAAGGCCAAGGAGGCCAACTATGAACATAATATCATGCATAGGTATATGTACAATAGGCCCATGAGGCTGACATAACAACTGATAAGACATGACGAAGTTGTATACATGAAACTATCTGCAAAGCCTCTAAGAACATGACCAAAGTATATAAGTTGGGACAGGGCTCCCGATATACCCATAACACAAAAATACATATACAATCCCTGACTCGGCAATGCTTCAGGAAGAAGTGGAGCTCACCAATCAAAATTGGTACCTGGAAGCAACCTACTGTGGAGGGTCTTTGTCTCGTCTGTCTATACCTACGGGCATGAATGCAGCGTCCACAAACAAAAGGACGTCAGTGTGAATAATGTATCGAGCATGTAAGGCGAAAATGCAACATAATAAACATATATTGCAAAGAAGAAGGATAAGAATCCACCTGGCGTTGCAGACTTAAAAATGAGAATCTAGCATATATGTCTCTCTATACTCTCCTGTGCTTAACTACATCTATCTACATTACTGTGGCCCTGACCTACTTATCATCCTGGTGCTATCTGCCCAACTGATCAGTGGTAACTGCCTGACCAGCCGTAGCTCGGTGGTAACTGCCCATCCGTGTTATATCCCGAATTTTGTGCATTGGGACATTCCGGGCTAACCACGATAAGTTAAGGGCAAGACTACTCTGGGATGCGAGGTTGAGATTTTTGACCTTCGATTTTGTTTTAATGCATAAGTTGTTTATGAATTTTATTGGTATGAAATATTAAGGGAAATTAGGGGCTAGAAGTTGAAATAAAAATTTCATGAAAAGGCCAAAGTGGCCGTGTGTTAAGGTGGGACCCACATGTCGGGATTTTATAAAGGACATATGAAGAGATATATGGGTAGTACATGTGAATTTGAGCAAGTCCTAAGAAGGACCCATAAGCTAAAAATGAGTGTAAGCCCTCCAAAAGGACGATTTAAGAAAACGTCTTCGGGTGATCTGACTTCGAGGGGACAAAACGGCATTATGAGTTTAGAATTTGGGAAAACTCCCAGAATGAAAGTTGTAGATAATTGAAATATCTTTCCAACCATAGGTCGTGGGTTCACAGGAGACATCGCGATAAGGAGATATGGACGTTTTAAGGCAGAAAGGTCGGCCGGGCTGTGCCCAACCCGAGCCCAACCGGTGTCGTGCCCATTACCCACACCTTTTTAAATGAAATATCAGCCTTTTCTCCTCATATTTCATACCAAAACACCCAGAAAATTCTGGAGAAAAAGAGAGAGGAGAGCCTAGAGAGAAAACTAATTTTGACCAAAATCCGCGCCCCGAATTCCGAAGCCCATGAAGAGAAAAGTGTCGTACGTCGCGTTGCCTTCAATTTGAGCTAAAAATCAATCAAGAAGAAGAGGGTGGACGTGGTGTCTGCACACTTGAGGTAAGATTAAGGTTCCTTTTCATTGTTAACAAGTTTATTCAGAGTTTAACGGATTAGAACGGAGGGAATAGTGTGTAGAAATGGATGAAATTCATGAAACTTTGTATGTTGATGTTGAGCCGTGAGTATGGGCTATTTTGTGACAAGGAATGAACTAAATTTTATTTAGTATTTTTGGTTGTTGTTGTATGGATTCTATGATGAGAATGATGGTTTAATGATTCAAATTGAAGTTGTAATCGTTTGTAGGTTGTTGGAGAAGGTAATGTGATTTTATCATAATTTCTTGTATTATTGAGGTTAATGTTGTCAATGTGTAGATTGTTGGTGTAGTTTATGAATTTGGAAGAAAGAAATGTGTTGTTGTTATCCCTATGGCAATTGGAAGGTTTCGGGTTTGTGGAATGTTGTCGAATTATGTAGAAAAGAGTTATTGACATTAGAATGCATTTTGAATTGATTGTTGATGTTGTTAGTATGGTTATTGGTATTGTTGTTGAAGATTTGGCCGAGTTGAATTCTCGGGGTTGTTGAATTTACAGGGGAAATGCTGCCCAAATTTCTGTAGATAAAGTGCTAGCCTAGAATTGAATTCCGGAGTGCCTATGGCTAATGTTTGGTATCTAATGATGTTATTGTAGATTTTGGAGAAGCCAAGACGTAAGTTTGGATTAATCTAGGAAGCGGACGAGGTATGTAAAGCCTAACTTTTCTTTCTTTTGGCATGTCCTAGTGTAAGTACGAGTCTCGGGGGAATTCCATTCTTACGATCCGAGCGCGTATACGATTCTTATTTACTTCCTAATGTTAACGTCCTTAATATGGTCAACTTGTGGTTCTTAAGTCTTTTATACAGCTAGATTTCAAATTTGGCATAAAGAAGGTTGTTTTTAAAGAATTCTATAACTACGAACAATCGTAACTTTCATAGACGAGCTCGGATCGCTTCGAAACGTTCGTAGGAGATTCTATAATAAATAAGGTCTCCAACTTTCATCGATGGACTCGGATTGGTTTGATACTCGTCCGTGGGCCCCGAGACTTTCCCTTGTATAATACTAGCGACTTTTCAAAGGATTTAGTGTGATTAACGTCTTAACCTTCGAGCGCCGATTGCTTACTTCTCTATCGAGTTTGAAATGACGATTATGCCCCTAATTTCCATAAGTTATCTCATATGGTTTGATACGTATCTATGAGTCCTAAAGTTCGATTTGATATGTTCTCGAACGACGTTCGAAAGAAACTTGATTTGACTATCGCTTTGTTCTTGTTAAAATAATGGTTCATTTGATTATTCTATCGAGTCTTTGAAAGTGTTTTAAATCGCATATAGTTGCTCACGACTCTGCTCGTGCATTATGTTATCACATCCTTCACCGAGTCCCAGGCCGGTTATGTTTCGTGTGCACTATGATATATTCCGGAGTATGATGTGTCCGGTTCGTCGAGCTCTCGCTAGAGGGCCGGGTACCGAGTATATTTGGCGTTATGATGTGTTATGATGTGTGACGGGGATACGAAGATATGAAACTGTCACACCCCGACTTTACTAGGGTGTGATGGGCACCCGACCCTTACCTAGGGCCGAGCGAACCCTCTGACTCTTATTCCATGCGTAATTTTTTTTTCCTCTAAGTCAAATACACATGACAAAGCGTACTAAAATATTCTTTCTGTTGCTTTCCGAGCAAATCGAATTTGTAACTGTATAAGACTTATATCATAATACAAACTGACACATTGGCCTATGATGCCACCGCAGACCGACTGTACCCACGACTCGTCCGCAAAGTCTCTACTCGTAAACGAAATCCGGCACGTGTACTCGACTCGGCCTACACTCCGGCCAAATGGAGCTTGCCAACTTCGCTGGAACGTCTTCTATATCAACTTCAACCCGTCTGGGTGTGCGCGCGGCATGAACGCGGCCCCCGAAGAAGAGGGGTCGGTACGAGCAATGTACCGAGTATGTAAGGCATGAACGTAACAACATAGTAAGAGCGGTAGAGAGCATATCATGTAAAGAGAGTATTCGTACACATGAGACATATCATGGGGAAGTCATATCCGTACATATGGAACATATCACGTGTAAAACCGTAATTTTGTGCGTAGTAATAACTTTATGGAAACATAGACAGTATCATAGGATAAAGGGAACCCCGTGCACGAGAGTACCGCTCGGGCGGAGGCCATGCATGCCTAGCTTTTTCTTTTTCTTTTTTCGAACACGGTGTTTCTTATTCTTGTACATAGAATACGATACTTTTCGGAAAACGGTACTTTTTACTCGCATTTACGGACGCCGAATTCATCGGCTCTCCCCCCCCTCCCCAACAAGTGTCCCAAGTATATCATATTATATATATATCATACATCACATAAACCTCACGCTCGCGTACGGCTCTCCCATATCCCGCGTCCGGCATCCCGCGTCCGGGATGGAATTTTCGAATCGGTGGAAACACAATTACTATTTTGCCCTCCCCATTCCCCACATATACATGTATCATATAAACAGACGTATGGGAGCCCAAGGAAGGTCGTGTGTCTATCGGAGTGACGTAAGGTCGGTGACCTCCGATTACATTATGGATTAACCGGGATCGCTTTGTCTCACCTTGAAGGAACGAGTATTTTAAGGCGAGACTATCAATGAATGAGATATCATTAAAGAAAACATGGAATGAGATCATGGACATCATATGCGTTTATTTGTAGGCTTTGAAATCTTTAGAAAATAATACCATAGTTAAAGGGTAGAATCGAAGATTAAGGACTAGTTTATCACTTTCATACTCGCATTGGATTCTTGACTTAAGGCTCATAGTCATGGCGTCATCTTTGTCATGCTTATCATCGACATGTTCCTTCCTTTACATCATCGTTATCACTTTCATCGTGGAAATATTCCTCTTAGACTAGTTGCAACATTTGTCGGTTGATAAACAGAGCACTAAAGAAAATCCGGGGACGTAGGCCCACCTCGGGTCAAATGAGGCGGCGTACACAATTGACGCATCATACGTTTCATGACATTACTTGAGAGAGTTTTAGGGTAATCGTGTCTTATTTGTGCAAGTTCTAGAGATCTAGGAAGTTTTCCATATTTTGCACAATTTCTCGTTTCAATTCTACTGAATGAATAATAACTAATTTCAATCTTGGATTCTGAGAAAAGGAATGGTCCCCGAGGCCCGTATTCAAGCCTATTACATCTAGGACATGCCAAGAAAGGAAAGTGAAGTCTTACATACCTCTTTTCGCTCCTTATGCTATTCCAAATTCAAGCTCCAACTTCGCCAGAATCTACAATTTGGTCATATTTACCAAATGTTAGTTCAAGGGTCTAGAAGTAAAATCTCAAAGTGACACTTGTCTACCGAAATTTTGGCAGCACTTCCCCCGTAGATACACCATACCACCAAGTTCAACTTGGCCAATTTCAACAACAACAATCCCGGAATGCAACCCGGCCAAACTATCAATCATAAAGTCAACAACCATGCTAACCATTTCCATATTCAATCCAAGCTACATTATAATAACTCAATGAATATACTACTTCCTTCAAAACCTTCCAACTCCCATGAAAACAATAATAACCTTATGATACATATTCCGACAACACCATACTAATATCATTCGGCCACAACAACAATATCTAAATTTTCATGGATTTCCATTCTTTTCTATACATTACAACAACCATTAACATGCCACATACTCTTATTTTCATCACAAAATACGTAACCATATCAACTCACCTACTACATGAACATTATTCCATCACCTTTACACAACACATACACACACGGCCTACACCCATTTTCCACAACTACAACTAAAAATCATCAAGCTTCCATTATCCATATAAAACTCGCAACAATAACAACCAAAACACCTAGATACATAATTGAATCGTAGTCTCTACACATGCGCACACATTCGCCATACATATATATATAACCATCCCGCAAACTTCCATATTCTCATGAATTTTATCCATCCCTACGTCTTGTAATGTAAATGAACCCTTCATAACATATAAAAAGGAATAAAATCTTACCTTTATTCTTCAACTTCCACACTTGATCAAGGTTCATAAATTGTCCATATAATTGTTTTGCTTGCTCCAACAACTTCACCATGTTAGAGAGCATCTTCCAATTGGTGGAAATACTTGAAGGAAATTATTTTTGATCCAATACTTCAAGACTTCTTCTTCTTCTTTTTTTCTTTTTGGCCGCCCTCTCTCTCTCATATCTCTTTCTTTCTTTTCTTTGTTCTTTCTCTCTCCAATTCAACTTTTAAATAAAAGATGAATAAGTCATCTTTTCATATTTGCACCCTAGTCCTTCAATTATAGTCACATGCCCCTTTCTTTCTCTTCTAGACTTTTCTTTCTTTTTTCTTGATTTTTCTTTTTTTCTTGAATTTTCTAAAGTGGCCAAAGATGACCACTTGTCTTCCTAGACAAGCTTTGGCCCATGCATTTTTTTTTTTAATCTACACTTAGCCCCTCATAAATTAAAATAAGGGCATATAGTACACGGCCAACATGGCCTCTCCATGAATTTTCCAGAACTTTGTAAAATTCCCATTTTACCCTTAGTCCTCCGCAATATTTTCCATGAACCCTTTTCCGAATTTTCCTTTTTACCCTTAACCTTTCTCATTATTTCCATACTACCAACGTCCATAAATAATGCTCATAACCTACTAATGCATTAATAATTTTAGAATATAGTCTTGTCCTTAACTTCTCGTCATTAACTCGGGATATTCAAATGTACAAAACGCGAGGTGTAACATGCTTCATATATATTTAGAACATTCGTCCTCGAATGTTCAATTAGTTATCCGGAGTCTCATAAGTACCTCGGGGGAAACTCCCTTTTCAAAATTATTTCCATCCTTCATATTAGCTCTTAGGCTATCCAATACCGTTCTCTTTGTTATACTCTTTCTCTTCATATACGTTCATTTTCAAGGCGTCACGTTATTCAAAGTCCGGCAAACTTTTCACATTACCGAACTTCTATCCACTTGGTGTCGGTTTTTCCCGCCTTACTAATCCACTTCGTTGAGAGGTCTCGTTTGTAACTCAAGCGTTCTATCAAATACACTACCGTATCAATCGTCTTTATCTCATCTTTACATTTCTCTCACCCGCCCCCCTTTTGGGTGTACCTAGACCATTATCCATTTATACTTCGCCTCATATCCTCATTCCCAATCTCAATCTATGGTAGAATAATAATAGCTTACTTTGCAACACTTGTACCATTTGCTCTTGCTGTCACTCGAATTTCGGTACCCTTACTCGATTAATGCCTTTTGTATCGTAACTTCGGTTGCTGGGATTCACATGTCCACCGATACAATCATGTTTGGGATATCCTACACCTTCATATATACATATGTATAATTACTATTAACTAGCCCACGAAATACGTCCAAACGTTGTTCAAGTCTATCCTAATTCTCAGGGCTGTGATGCACTTCCTATCTCTTCACCGAGCATGTCTGCCTCGTCCTATGCGTCTTCCTATGGTCTCCAACCATTCCATATGCTCTAGTTTTCCTTAGGCTACTCTAACTTCTCACTAGTCTCTTAGGTCTGAATATATCGGATTCCTCGCATACTTCCCAGGGGGTCACCCATCCTAGAATTGCCCCCACCTGAGCACGCTTAACCTCAAAACTTTGCTGAAATTCGATGCCTTAATGCTGATATTTTCGCGTCTCCTTCCTCGTATACCCTTTATTACACTCGATCTAGAGCCAACCGAAACTTTACACCTTCCGAGACGTTTTCGTAATACGTCCTTTCTTTTACAATGACCGTTGCCGCCCTTTTCTTTTCCCCGATGTCCACCTTCCGCCCGCATGTATGGCTACCCGCACCGGCGCCCACCTCCATGTAACAACAAGTATCTCCATCTTTCTCACCTCTTTTGACTTCCGTATCATCCCTCGCCTTTTTCCGCCGATATGCGGGCGCCTACGTTAAAATCGATGATTAATATAAGGAATCTTATTTCCTATATCTTGGCCTCTATCGCACGATCAAATGACGAACAAGGTCAACCATTCCCTAGATAAAATTAATTCCTCCACACGTCTATAGATGTACGGCTTCACACCCATAAACAGGACTCTACCGGACACGACTTTGCAGACAACCCTTGGACCGACCTGCTCTGATACCACTTTGTCACACCCCGACTTTACTAGGGTGTGATGGGCACCCGACCCTTACCTAGGGCCGAGCGAACCCTCTGACTCTTATTCCATGCGTAAATTTTTTTTTTCCTCTAAGTCAAACACACATGACAAAGCGTACTAAAATATTCTTTCTGTTGCTTTCCGAGCAAATCGAATTTGTAACTGTATAAGACTTATATCATAATACAAACTGACACATTGGCCTATGATGCCACTGACAGACTGACTTCTGGTACCCACGACTCTGTCTGCAAAGTCTCTAACTGTAATCAGAAATCCTGGCACGTGTACTCTGACTCGGCTACACTCCAGGCCAAATGGAGCTTGCCAACTTCGCTGGAACGTCTTCTATATTAACTTCAACCCGTCTGGGTGTACCTGCGCGGCATGAACGCAGCCCCCGAAGAAGAGGGGTCAGTACGAGCAATGTACTGAGTATGTAAGGCATGAACAGTAACAACATAGTAAGAGCGGTAGAGCATATCATGTAAAGAGAGTATTCTGTACACATGAGACATATCATGGGAAGCTGTGTCTGTACATATGGAACATATCACGTGTAAAACTGTAACCTGTGCAGAGTAATAACTGTATGGAAACATAGACAGTATCATAGGATAAAGGAGCAACCTGTGCATGAGAGTACCACTCAGGGCGGAGGCCATGCATGCCTAGCTTTTTCTTTTTCTTTTTCTGAACACGGTGTTTCTTATTCTTGTACATAGAATACAGATACTTTTCGGAAAACGGTACTTTTTACTCGCATTTACAGACGCCGAATTCATCGGCTCTCCCACCCCCTCCCCAACAGTG
Source organism: Lycium ferocissimum (assembly GCF_029784015.1). Classification (NCBI taxonomy): domain Eukaryota; kingdom Viridiplantae; phylum Streptophyta; class Magnoliopsida; order Solanales; family Solanaceae; genus Lycium; species Lycium ferocissimum. Next base: position 37,090,653 of record NC_081342.1, on the reverse strand, counting down.
TCCCAAGTATATCATATTATATATATATCATACATCACATAAACAGACGCCGCGTACGGCTCTCCCATATCCCGCGTCCGGGCATCCCGCGTCCGGGATGGAATCCAGCTGAATCAGGTGGAAACAGTTGCCCTCCCCATTCCCCACATATACATGTATCATATAAACAGCATGCATGGGAGCCCAAGGAAGGTCATGTGTCTATCGGAGTGACGTAAGGTCGGTGACCTCCGATTACATTATGGATTAACCGGGATCGCTTTGTCTCACCTTGAAGGAACGAGTATTTTAAGGCGAGACTATCAATGGACAGATATCATTAAAGAAAACATGGAATGAGATCATGGACATCATATGCGTTTATTTGTAGGCTTTGAAATCTTTAGAAAATAATACCATAGTTAAAGGGTAGAATCGAAGATTAAGGACTAGTTTATCACTTTCATACTCGCATTGGATTCTTGACTTAAGGCTCATAGTCATGGCGTCATCTTTGTCATGCTTATCATCGACATGTTCCTTCCTTTACATCATCGTTATCACTTTCATCGTGGAAATATTCCTCTTAGACTAGTTGCAACATTTGTCGGTTGGTAAACAGAGCACTAAAGAAAATCCGGGGACAGAGGGCCCACCTCGGGTCAAATGAGGCGGCGTACACAATTGACGCATCATACGTTTCATGACATTACTTGAGAGAGTTTTAGGGTAATCAGGTCTTATTTGTGCAAGTTCTAGAGATCTAGGAAGTTTTCCCACGTTTTGCACAATTTCTGTTTCAATTCTACTGAATGAATAATAACTAATTTCAATCTTGGATTCCGAGAAAAGGAATGGTCCCCGAGGCCCGTATTCAAGCCTATTACATCTAGGACATGCCAAGAAAGGAAAGTGAAGTCTTACATACCTCTTTTCGCTCCTTATGCTATTCCAAATTCAAGCTCCAACTTCGCCTTTAATCTACAATTTGGTCATATTTACCAAATGTTAGTTCAAGGGTCTAGAAGTAAAATCTCAAAGTGACACTTGTCTACCGAAATTTTGGCAAAGCACTTCCCCGTAGATACACCATACCACCAAGTTCAACTTGGCCAATTTCAACCAACAACAATCCCGGAATGCAACCCGGCCAAACTATCAATCATAAAGTCAACAACCATGCTAACCATTTCCATATTCAATCCAAGCTACATTATAATAACTCAATGAATATACTACTTCCTTCAAAACCTTCCAACTCCCATGAAAACAATAATAACCTTATGATACATATTCCGACAACACCATACTAATATCATTCGGCCACAACAACAATATCTAAATTTTCATGGATTTCCATTCTTTCTATACATTACAACAACCATTAACATGCCACATACTCTTATTTTCATCACAAAATACGTAACCATATCAACTCACCTACTACATGAACATTATTCCATCACCTTTACACAACACATACACACACACGACCTACACCCATTTTCCACAACTACAACTAAAAATCATCAAGCTTCCATTATCCATATAAAACTCGCAACAATAACAACCAAAACACCTAGATACATAATTGAATCGTAGTCTCTACACATGCACACACATTCGGCCATACATATATATATAACCATCCTGCAAACTTCCATATTCTCATGAATTTTATCCATCCCTACGTACTGTAATGTAAATGAACCCTTTATAACATTTAAAAAGGAATAAAATCTTACCTTTATTCTTCAACTTCCACACTTGATCAAGGTTCATAAATTGTCCATATAATTGTTTTGCTTGCTCCAACAACTTCACCATGTTAGAGAGCATCTTCCAATTGGTGGAAATACTTGAAGGAAATTATTTTTGATCCAATACTTCAAGACTTCTTCTTCTTTTTTTTTTTTCTTTTTGGCCGCCCCTCTCCTCTCTTTCTTTCTTTCTTTTCTTTGTTCTTTCTTTCTCTCCAATTCAACTTTTAAATAAAAGATGAATAAGTCATCTTTTCATATTTGCACCCTAGTCCTTCAATTATTGTCACATGCCCCCTTTCTTTCTCTTCTAGACTTTTCTTTCTTTTTCTTGATTTTTCTTTTCTTTTCTTGAATTTTCTAAAGTGGCCAAAGATGACCACTTGTCTTCCTAGACAAGCTTTGGCCCATGCATTTTTTTTTTTTAATCTACACTTAGCCCCTCATAAATTAAAATAAGGGCATATAGTACACGGCCAACATGGCCTCTCCATGAATTTTCCAGAACTTTGTAAAATTCCCATTTTACCCTTAGTCCTCCGCAATATTTTCCATTAACCCTTTTTCGAATTTTCCTTTTTACCCTTAACCTTTCTCATTATTTCCATACTACCAACGTCCATAAATAATGCTCATAACCTACTAATGCATTAAGATAATTTTAGAACATAGTCTTGTCCTTAACTTCTCGTCATTAACTCGGGATATTCAAATGTACAAAACGCGAGGTGTAACAGAAACCTTCTGGAGTATGATGTGTTATGGCGCCAATGTCGGAGGGCGACCATAGTTCTAAGAGCCCATGCATGATTTGTGTTTGTGAGTAACCATTTTAATATTTTCGATATTGCATTTACTTTCTGTACTTCTGGTTTTGATTATGATCTTGGTTACTATATTCCATGCTTTGCATACTCAGTACATATTCCGCATCGACCCCCTTTCTTCGGGGCCGCGTTTCATGCCGCGTGTGTACGTACACTTATTTGGATGACCCACTTAGGATTCGGTTCAGCTGTTTTGGAGCGCTCCCTTGTTCTGGAGCCTATACTTTGATCCAGCTTCTGTTATTGCATACATGTATATGTTATTCACGGGTACGGTGTGGCCCTGTCCCGTCATATGATTCTGTTATTATTCTTAGAGGTCTGTAGACATATATGTGTGGGTTGTGGGTGATCACTGTTCAGTTGTGTCTGTGTGATTTGTGATTTGGACGTCCCCCTATACTATGATAGCCTTACCGGCTTATATGTGATATCATATGTTGAAAGATGTGATTATGATCCGTAAATACATTTGTGACGGCTTTGGGGGCGTACGTTTCACTTTTCTCGTACGTATATGTTATTTGTATACTGTATAAGTTATTCGTATGCTATTTCTGATTAATGGGTGTGTACGGGTGCCCAGTTCGGGCACTAGTCGCAGCCTACGGGGTTGGGTCGTGACAATCCGATTATCCCCCGATGGTAGAGCGCATGTCATAACTGCCCAACTGATCAGTGGTAACTGCCCAACCGGCCATAGCTCGATGGTAATATCTGCCCGACTAGCCGTAGCATGATGGTAAATACATATCTGAACAACTGGTCGTAGACAGTGGTAAATATAATCAACATCATAACCAGACCCCTATGGGTAATTTCTATTCATTTCTCATGATCATAACTTATCTGTAATACCTACATGGTCACATAAGACTTATAAGCACATTTCTGGGTCATTAAGACTTCATCTCGGTTAACTAAACCTTAGCCAATTCCTGGATGCGTTATAAGACTATCTTCTAGAATTAAGTACCTCATTAGGGATCTTATAGCCAGCATACTATACATGTCTTACAAAATATTACTTGAGAACACCTTTCTGAATTCATTGGAGTGACGTAAGGTCGTTAAACCTCCGATTACCATTATGGATCGATCATCATGAACATATCTCACCTTGAATGAACAATAATCATAAGATGAGATTAAAAACAATAATCAAGATCAATAACTATAAGACAAGATTAATAAACATGAGACAAGAATCCATAATATCATAAGAACATTAAGAGACATGAGCTTCTAGTATTTCTAGGAATATGGACATTCTGAATACTATGTGAATGGGTTTTTATCGATAAGATCATGCCATAAGAAAGAAAATGACAGCCTTAACATACCTCTTCATCTGTTTAACCACTCAACGTCTATCCTCCCGAGCTTGCAAATCTACATTCAAGATGATTCATACTAAGGTTAATTTGTTAAACCGCTTATAAGATCAAATTAAGCTATTAGGTAAGCTCATGAAATTTGGGCAGCATTTTCCTTGTATCACCTACTTCCATCAAACTCCAAAACAACTCCCAAACATCAGTAACAACATCAACAATATCACCCAAGAAATTATATTCAAACTAGGCTCAAATCCATCCAAAACTTCTTTCCAAATTCAATCCATAGCCATCAACTACAACACAACACTTTATGACTTTTCTCTATGACTCCTTCCACTTACAAGACTTGTTTAACCTTCAAACCAACTCAACATAACAAACAAGATGAAGAACATACCGTATACTTGAAGAACTTTAGCCACACCAACTTAATCCAAAGCTTATTCACCACAACTTCATCTAGAAGAAAGAACCAACACTTTCTATGAACTAGTTGAGGATTTATGGCTTGATCTTCTCTTGATTTGATTTGGGATGTTTATGGATATTTGAGAGAGATTAGAAGTTCACTAAGGATTTATTTTGGTGGATAAATGAGGCTTAGGTCGAAAATCAATTTATAGGCCAAAAATAAAATTGTCCACCGACCTTAAATTTTCTGGAAGTTTGGGGCAAAGTACAGCCAAAAGTTACGGGCTGTACTTCAAAGTACATCCAATACTTCCATTCCGTACTTGAAAAGTCAAAATTTCCAATTTTCTCAAAAATTCGGGTAACGTACGTCCAAATTTATGGGACGTACATTTTTGTATGGACCGTACTTTATCCCGTACTTCTCAGAATTGCGATCTGTCAATTGCATTGGAAAGAAGACTCGCTGAACCTAAATTTACATAGGTTATGCATTCCATAAATCCTCATATTCTAGGAGATATACCTCTCTCAAGTTTGACCAAAAATTTATATCCAAAATTCTGCCAAGTTTTTCCTAAGTTTCGACAAACTTAATTCCTTCAATTTGCTTGATCCCAAAACCTTTAGACACTTGCTTAATACTTGTTAAAAGTCTTCCTTAACCTTATAAGAGTCCCATAACCTCTCCGGGCTTACGTTAGTTTACCTACGATGCAAATGGCACAAAAGAATTTTGAGGTGTAGCACTACGAGCACGTTATTTGTGAATGACAATGGATAACGGACTGTAGTAGGCATGTGCAAAGAAATTTTGAGTGTGTTTTGGCCTAGAAAAGGTAATAAAAGAATGAAATCCTTTTGAGTTATTTGAACCAAAATCAACCAATGTTTACTCATGTATCAAAATGATTTCTTAACTCTTTTAGCAATATACTTCTTTAAATGAGCCATGGTTGAATAAGAAGACACAAGATCTTACTAAACTCTTTTTTAGTTTATACATATATTCCTATTTACACCATTTTTAGGCAAATATATACTTTTAACCACAAGTTTTAAACCCATAGGTCAACCACATTGTGCGGATCCCTTCCAAGGTGCCTAACACCTTCCTTGGTGATCACTAAAATCCTTGCCCATTTGTTGGTACTTTTTAAAAGTTTTTCGAAAATAACCTTTGACAGATGGTGTCCTAATTTCCCATAATCAATTAGGTGGCAACTCTGTTAACGAATCAACAAAGAGCCAAGTTATGATAGTAGCTTTTATGGTCAAGTGTAAAAGTGAACCGTAACAGCCACTACACTACCTAAACTTGCCCGGTTCAACAGAATTTAAACACCCTCGAAAAAGAACCATGGCTATGAAAAATAGAAGGGAGTACAACTAAAACATATATACAAGGTGTAAAACATATAAAGAAAAAATAAGCTAACTCACCCCCTACCAAAAATCATGCGGTGTCTAAATTCAAAAAAGAATGAAATACAGAGGGTAGAAGCTCCTTATGATGCACCAGCCGTTCTGATCATTATGAGGTGTTGCAACCTCAAAAGCAGGATGTAACGACCCATTTTGTCGTTACCGTTATTATTCCATTTTTTCCCTCGTTGACCCATTCCTAAGTCTCGGTAGAACTATTTTGACCCGAGGAGATAGTTGGCATGACTTTCTAGGCATCGTTGTGGGCTTTAGAGTGTTTTCTAGAAAAAATAGGCTTTAAGCGAAAATGAGTTGACTCAAAGTTGACTTCTGAGTAAACGGACCTTGTTTGAAAATATATTGATCCCGAGAGGTCCAAATGGTCATTTAGAACTTGTGTGCATATTCGTTTCGGTCCCCAATGCACTCGGTTGCATTTTGGGACCAGGGTTGAAAAGTTAGTTTTGAGGTATTAGGGGTTGACTTGGTCAACGAGACCTCTCATGGGAATTTCGAGGCTACGAGTGCGTTCATAGCACGTTTTTATGTATATCTGCATATTTGGTTTGTGTCCAGGAGGTTCCGGGATAGTTCTGAGGGTCGATTTCAAGTTTGGAAGATACCAGAAAGATCTCGTGTCTGGTGACCACTTTGGCTCCAAAGAAGTAGCGCGAGAGAGCGTGCGAAAGCGTTTTGGCCTAACCGCTGGAGGCATCGCGCAGCAGCACTAGCCAAACCGCTAGAGTGGTCGCGGAGCAGAGCTGGCCGAACCGCTAGAGCGGCCGACAGGCCAGATTTTCTATCTAAAACTTTATAAAACCCTTATTTCCTCCCATAACTTTTATTATATTTTCGTACCACCTTAGAGGCGACTTGAGGGGTTTATGGTCAGATTTCTCTTGGAAGTAAGTTCCCTAATCCTAATCTCTTCCATTTTCTTTCCTAAGTAAGAATCCATGCTAGAAATTCCTAGAAGCTTAAGATTAAAAGAGGGTTTATGGGGTTTTTCATAAAAGGGTTTTAAAAACGATTTGGATTCCTAAGATATGGTTAAATGTTGTTGTTCATGCTAGATAATGTCATATCTAGGCTTGTTAATCATTAATCTTCGATTCTAGAGTTGATTTTCATGAATTAAAGTGAGGGTTCTTCGACCCAAATTTTGGGGTTTTCATATTAATGATGATTTTGAGAGTTAATTGAGTATTCCTATGATTAAAGTAATGGGTTTTGACCTTTTGGTATGAAATTTGGTATTTTGGTCATAAAATTTTCGTTTTGCCCTTGAGACCCGTTTTTCCTAAATTAAGGGTTGGAATTTGACCCGAATATAAGGTAGCCAATATGGGTATCATTATTCATGGTTTCTTACATAGAATTCATATATGATAGAGTTTGATTATTTGGAGACGCTTCGAAAGACAAGGCAACGTGTGGGTTCGTGGCACCTGTTCGGCTGCCAGGTAGGTTGTAGCTTTCCTTTTCGATACACTCCGGTTAGTTTCCTATATTTGTGTATTAGAAGGAACGGAGAATGCATGTGTAGGAATTAGATATTTCGGATGGAATCTTAGGATGGTATTGATGTGTGATTGTGTGTTCGGACTTGTGGCTTGTAGATTATTTAGGATGTATGATGTGGCCTTCTTGAAAATCGGTGGATTTTATGTGACTTGGGAGTAGTGGGTGATACCTATTTCTGTGTCTAATGATGAGAATTCCTGTAATATGTGATTAATTTTGTTATGTTATTAATAGTGAATCTAGTTGATGAATGGAAGGATAAAATGCACCAACGATTGTGACTGAGTTCTAGATTGAGTTGTGACGAATGATTGTGAGTGTATGGTGAGATTTCTTGCTCTAAGCTAATAGGCTGATTTAGGTAAGTTGTAATAATGTATATCGATTTTATTAACCTGTTGTGTGTTGGGACTAGCCACCCCATTGTGTTGTGATTGATTGTTTTATTGTGTCGGCTTGATGCCATGAGTTGTTGATAAATATTGAATTTTGTTATCTTCTAGATTACGATATTGCTGGCATACCCACTGTTGGTATTTGTGATTCGGATATATTATTGGCATACCCACTATTGGTATTTGTGATTCGGTTATATTATTGTCATAGCCACTGTTGGTATTTGTGGTTCGGATATATCATTGGCATATCCACTGTTGGTACTTGTGATTCGGTTATATTATTGGCATACCCACTGTTGGTATTTGCAATTCGGTTATATTATTGGCATACCCACTGTTGGTATTTGTGATTCGGATATATTCTTGGCGTACCCATTGTTGGTACTTGTGATATTAAGCCTGATTATCGATGTCAATCCATGCATTGCATGCACTCTCATTTTCATGATACACTATTGCATGGCCGATATTCGAGGTTCATCCCTAAATGGTTGATTGAGTAAAATTGATACTTGATAAAACTCTTTTACTTGAGTGACATGAGATGGCCGATGTCCGATGTTCATCCCGGAATCATTGATTGCTTGGCCGATATTCGATGTTAGTTTCGAAATCCCTGATAGTGCATGGACTCCGCGGGTCCCCACGGTGGTGCAGGTGAGAACCCTCCATGGGCAAAGATCTGGGGTCCCGTCTGTCTGTTGGGCAAAGATCCGGGACGGGTGGCACTTAAACTTCGCGAGTCACACTGGGTTGTGCTACCGAGACGTTGATATTTTCGTCCGGAGTACATGTGTACACAGCATTTGCATGGCATTGCCTTGCATTCATACATCATTGTATTGCATTGCATTATGGCTTATTGAGATGATTTGGTGTTTACTTGTGATGTTGGATTTGGATTGACATATTGAGACTTGGCACAATTGGGATTAGATACTACTTAGGCGATGATGTATACTTATCTCGATTATCTGTGACTTTTTCTTGGTCTGGTTTATCTTGTGGATTGTTCGTAGGATCAGTTGTATGTTTGGCCTCTAAAGGATGTAGACTAAAGATATCATAGAGAAGAGTCGTCTCCTAGACTAAACCGAATGGTAATAATGAATATATGATTGTCGTGATATTGTTGTGGATCTGGCTTGTGGTTATTAGCGGAAGGTGAATGAGTTGAGGGTCTTGGTGTCATGTTGTGCGGTAAATAGACGTAGGACTTGACTTAGTTGCTGATTATGTTTATTTGTGACTTCTTTTACTGATATGTGTTGCTAACCATTGTCGGCCTATGATACTTACTCAGTACTCGTTGATTGTACTGATACTGCTCTTGTTACACCCTTTCCGGGTGTAGAGTGGTTCGGGTGATTGATTACAACATGTTCGGAGATGCGCGGTGCCTAATCTGAAAGCGTCCTTCCATTTCATTCCAGGACGGAGGTTGGGTCTTATAGTGTTGTTGTGATCCGTATCATTTAGTCGCTTTTGTACTAGTCTAGACCGTGGGAACTTGAAAAGAGTCTTTAATTATTTAACGGTTGTAAATACTTTCAATATTAGAGTTTATTAGGTAATTGACTTCCGCTGTTAATCGGACTTAGTTATTGGAATATGCGAATTGTCTTTGCTTGATTACTGTGTTATTGATTGAGGGTTCACCCACTGAGAAGGGAAAGGTAGGTGCCCGCGCGATCCTAAATTAGGTCGTGACAAGTTGGTATCAGAGCTTAGGTTACTAGTCTACTAAGTACAAGAGCGAATGTGTAGTAGTCTCGTGGAATGGTACGGAGACGTCTGTACCCATCCACGAGAGGCTATGAGGCATCTTAGGAAAAACTACCTTCATTCTTTCTATTTGTGCTACTTCGGTCCAATTGGTATCTAGGCGATTCCAATTGATATCTGTGTATCCTTGTTTTATCCTCTCTCGAATGGCGAACACTCGTTCTCATGCATTTGATCTCGTATATTGTGTGATGGTATGGTATGAGAGGTGTCATCTCAGTTCAGATGCGTGGCCTAGTTCAGTTCTAGCTTAGGAAGAAGGTTTCGACTTTGATAAGGTTTGTGATAGTATGTGTCACGACCCAAACCGATGAGTCGTGACGAGTGCCCGACCACATCTGGCCAGGCACCCCTAGACTCGTACCTGAATATCGCTGAATAACTGGGTGGCCCATAAAACTCATAGCGGAACCATGGTGACTGATACAATAACAGCATCAAAACTATCAACCATCTACGCACGTGTGCATACATTTATATACATATGAGAGGAAAATCCTACCGAATGGAATCGTCTGCCCGTCTATCTGTACCTGCGGGCATGAACGCAGCCCCCCGAATAATAGGGAGTCAATACGGATAATGTACCGAGTATGTAAGGCAGAATTAGAACAGAATATCTCAATTCGAGTAATAAGGGAGTAATGGGCTCAATATGTACCTGTACTCAACACTGTAAATCATGTACGTGCATATAAACTTTTAATGCATCATGAGTATACATATATATATAATGCATGCCTTCGCCCTGCTCGCAGCCCCTTCGGGCATAATAGCATAATGGCCCTTTCGAGCAGCCCCTTCATCGTATACCAGCTGATCGGGTGGTTTGTGTATATAACTCCTTAGCCTTTTTCCCCTTCCCCATGAAATGATGTCGTGCATGTATGTAAATATGCAATGCATGAAAATCTTTGGAAACCATCAAAAGACTCCCTTCGGAGCAACTTTTAGTTCAAAATGGGAACTTCTTCCCTTTTCTTAAAAATGGGAACTTCTTCCCCTTTTTCTTTGTCTCCTTCAAGACTCAAAAATCAAATGTGAAATGCATGGGAATAAGGAAACCTTAAGAATGCCCCCTTCGGGAATTAGACATCGTTATGAAATCGTACAACTTATGGATGCCCCTTTGGGACTTAAGAAGTCAAGAAACTCAGGATATCCTACATCTAGGAGTGGATTCATTATGGATATCATTACGCTTCGCACTTGTCATAGATCATGCCAAAAAGAAGGAAAGGATAGCCTTAACATACCTGTTCAGCCTCCAACTACTTACGCTTATCCGTCCGAGCCCGCAAGTCTACATATAAGACCATTCATACTATGATTAGGCCCATTGTTATATAGTTATCCTAAGCCTTCAAATAAATCTTTCTAGAATCTGCCAAAATTTCGGCAGCATCTCCTCTGCGTATATGCCTAGCCCAAAACCTCAATTCAGCAACCAATAACAACAACAATAATACCAACATCAATAAAATCATTTCCAACACTAACATATACCATAAAACAGCCCACACGCTGTTTTCCAACTTCCATAACTAACTCACTTATTATACAATTATTTAACCACTCTATCTTCGTGAATGAACCGGTATTAGCGTAAATAAAAGGAGATCCATACCTTACTCTTGTTGAAGTAGCACTATCTCCGATATCCGCTTCGAATCCATGTCAAAATCCACCGCAAAACAAGACTACAATCACAACCATGGGCTATCCGGACCTAAACTAATATTCCGCCACTTGAAAATTGCTCACTTTTTGATATTCTCACACCCTCAACTATTATTTTGGAATTTTCTGGGAAAAATATGATGAAAAAGAGGGTTATTACCCTTTATATAGGGGTCAAATTCGGGTCGAGTTTATCGTAGCAAGATCTTGCGAAGCAAGTCGGTTCGTAGCAAGATCTTGTAGCACGTGTTTCTGCTTTGTCAGCCGAACTTGTATCGTCCATAATTATCTACTCCGGAGCCTTATCGACAAGTGATTTGTTGCGTTGGAAACTAGACTCGACGAACTTCATTTTAGGCTTTTGTTTCACTTCAAAACACTTCATATGTTAAGAGATATTCGTCCCTCAAGTTGGACCAAAATTTTCACACAAAATATTACCCATCCTTTCTCCAAAGTCATATTACTCCATTTTTTCCACTCATTTCCTTATAAAACCTTTCAGTATACCTTATATACATCCTTCACTCATTAAATATACTTAATACTGCTTACTCCTTGTATTCCAAAGTGGTTTTACTTAACCATAACTCAAGTGGCAGAATATTAGTTTAGGTCCGGATAGCGCGTGGTTGTGATTGTAGTCTTGTTTTGTGGTGGATTTTGACGTGGATTCGAAGCGTATATCGGAGATATTACTACTTCAACAAGAGTAAGGTATGGATCTCTTTCTATTTACGTTAATACCGGTTCATTCACGAAGATAGAGTGGTTAAATAATTGTATAATAAGTGAGTTAGTTATGGAAGTTGAAAAACATTTATGGGTCGTTTTTTTATGGTATATATTAGTGTTGGAAATTATTTTATTGATGTTGGTATTATTGTTGTTGTTATTGGTTGCTGAATTGAGGTTTCGGGCTAGGCATCTAAGCAGACGAGATGCTGCTTTTCGGCAAATTCTAGAAAGATTTATTTGAAGGCTTAGGATAACTATATAACAATGGGCCTAATCATAGTATGAATGGTCTTATATGTAGACTTGGGGGCTCGGACGGATAAGCATAAGTAGTTGGAGGCTGAACAGGTATGTTAAGGCCAGTGTTTTAAAAGGCATTTTCTGGGCGAGCCCTGGGGCGGGGCGAACCAAAAATGCCCCGAGGCGATGGGTCGGGGCGAAAGTCCCAAGAGGCGTACGCCCGGCAATTCGGGGCGTAGGCCCGGGCGTTTGGGGCGAGGTTTTTTCGTTGGGGCGTGTTGGGGCGTAAGCCCAGAAAACTTCTTCAAACTAACACGAAATTTGTTAAATAAGTCCTTAGTATAATGCCCAAATTCTCAAAAGTCAACATGTAATTACTCAAATGTTTTAAAAAGGAACTGAAACATTAAATTTAAAAGTCAAGACCTTTTTTCATTGCTAGAATGCCTAATATATGTTCTTTTCCAATTATTTATCTTGTCCTCTACTACCTCAAAAAAGTAACGAACAGTCACTTGTACTTGTAAGTAGCGTATATACACACACTTATTTATAGTTTTCTTCAATTTTTTACGCTATTTCACCTATTTAAAAGTATTTATTATAATTATATTATTTTATAAAACACTAAAAATTAAAATCCCATGGGGCTTACGCCCCGTGCCTCGGGGCTTACGCCTCACTAAGGCAAACGTAAAACGCCCCGCCTTACGCCCTCGCCTTTTAAAACACTGGTTAAGGCTCGTCCCTTTCTTTCAAAGGCATGATTCCTATGTTATGATTCCATAAATGTTTCCATAACATCCTTATTTTCAAAAGCTAAAAGCTCATGATTCTTAAAGCTTCTCATGATGTTAAAGATGAGAATGTTTTTATGAGGATTACGATGATGATGATTTTATGTTTAAAAGTTTCAAGTTATGATTTCAACGACGATATGAAGCTACTTCATGATTTTCTCGATTCTATTCATTGTTGTTGATATCAACTTATGAATTGTTCCTTCGAGCTGAGATATAGCGATAATGGTTGTTCCATAATATGAATCAGAGGTTACCGACCTTACTTCACTCCGATAAAGTTGTAGCTTTCATATGAGCTTTTATGCATGTTATTTACATGATGTATATGAATATGGTATATATGGATTGGGCCGTACGTTCCTCGGCACTAACTTATATGGATTGGGTCGTATGTTCCTTGGCACTAACTTATATGGATCAGGTCGTACGTTCCTCGGCACTAACTTATATGGATCGGACAGTACATTCCTCGCTACTAACTTATATGGATCAGGCCGTACGTTCCTCGGCACTGACTTATATGGATCGGGTCGTACGTTTCTCGGTACTAACTTATATGAATTGGGTTGTACGTTCCTTGCCACTAACTTATATGGATCGGGTCGTACGTTTCTCGGCACTAACTTATATGGATCGGGCTGTACGTTCCTCGCCACTAACTTATATTGATCGGGTCGTACGTTCCTCGGCACTAACATACGATGATTACGGATCGGGCTGTATGTTCCACAACACTAACATTTATGGATCGGGTTGCACGTTTCGCAACACTAATATTTATATTATATGTGTATTTATATAAATAGGTGCTTGTGTACATATGATTTTAAGATGTACAAGTTATCCCTCCCATTCCATGTTACCTTTCATATCCATATATGTTGTTATTTATGCCTTACATACTTAGTACATTATTCGTACTAACCCCCTTTCTTCGGGGGCTGCGTTTCATGCCCGCAGGTACCGATACTCAATTTGGTGATCAGCCGCCTAGGACTTCGCTCACCGCTCGGGAGAGCTCCTTGTTCGAAGCTTCGAGTCCTTTTGGTACTGCATCCTTTTGACATAGACTTATGCACATTCGGGCACGGTGGGGCCCTGACCCGTCATATTCCACTGTTATATTCTTAGAGATCTGTAGACATGTGTGGGTTGTATATATGGTTTGGTTAGTTATACAGATGTAGTTCATTTTGGATATTTTCGCGTATAGTGGCAGCCTTGTCGGCTTACATATTTTGTTGTGCTTGGTTAACTGTGACTTCTCGGGAGACAGTTTCATTCTGGTATATGGCATTATGAGTTTACAGCATGCTTTTGCAAATTTTCACATTGTCCTTAGTATCAGTCTGATTATATCTAACAGGTTCGTATACGAGTGTCCAACTCGGGCACTAGTCATGGCCCATCGATTTGGGGTCGTGACAGTATGCGAGGACGAGTGTGAGTTCGCTAGAGATTACCAGATTCGACGAGTATAGTGATTGCGTGTGGTAGATAAGAGAAGTTGAGAGTAAGTACTCAAAAGACGATATTATGAGAGAGTACGAGGATGGGTATTGGTACTCGTTGTGTACATGGAATCGAGTCGTGATAAAGAGGGTTTGGATAGAAAATTCTTGAGCACCGAGAAGGAAATAATTGGTATCTGGCATGCTTATGAGGATGTGCTTGTGACAATTATGAGAGTGGATTCCGTATTCTAGTGCGATGAATCGAGTTGAGTTCCGACGTGATTATATGTTAAGTGGTTCGTAAGCCCTTTTGGACAAAGGTGTGTCTTGGGACTTTCGCGTTTAAAGAAATGATAAGCATGTTATGGAATCAAGGTTTAGTAGTTTGAGGGTGGTGTTACGGAGAGGTGTGGTAGATGTGCAGAGGATTCAGTGTCGAGATTTATGGAAGTTGTTACGCCGTGGGCCTATGTGAATTGATGGTTAATTTGAAGGGATGAGTTTAGGGTTGTACGAGAGTGATATCCTAGTATCCAAGTAACTGTTAATAGTTATGTCCAGTATCGGATTTTGGCTAAGAACCTTTGTACTTGTTGCGTTAGCTTCGGTGAGTTTTTGTTATTTATCAGTATGATTATCTGATTGAGTTGATGGTATAGTCGCTTGAATGGTTAGATGTGTTTTGGTTAGACAATGGAGACGTTCTAATTTAGTGGATCAGAGATAAGGCTTAAACTTATTCAAGTTATAGGAATCATTTTGGAATTCAAATTAAGAAATGAAATAAGGGAACCTTAGTAGAGGAAAGTGAGTCATTGTAGGCCAAGTATGTGCTTCATTGGATTTAGAGGTTAGTCGGTTTAGACTTCGATGTGTTGAAAGGAAACTCTAATGTGTAAAGTGTGTGGTGTGATTCTATCTCCAAGGTTGGTTCGGTAGTGCGCAAGACTTATGACTTTGCGGTAATTGATTTAGTGGATTCAAGAATTGGTTAGTGTTGGTCGAGTGTTGGCAAGAATGAGGTACATCCTTGGAAGTACTTGAGTCTACTTAAATTGTGGCATTATGGTCTAGCATGGAATAAAAGAGCTTGTGATTGTTGCATGATTTTGAGGAAGTAGTCTACAGAATGGGTAAGTGATAAGAAGTTGTGACCAGTGGCTAAGTAAGAAGTAAGATTTCAGGTAACCGAGAGGTTGAGTTTATCGAAAGTGCCTTGTGTGTACCCCTTGGAAAGTTTCGTTAAAGATTTCTTATGGTGGAAGAGTTAGCGTGAGTTTAAGAGAAAGGATTTATAGAAGTCCTTGTATGATAAGGTTAGCATTGTATTCTCGAGAAGGGACTGAGTTGTGCTAAGTGATCTATGTATGAGTGATATTGAATGCATGAATTCGAACACTATGGACCTGAAGTTGTTTTGTCGGTTAGCACAAGAGGTTGTGAGATTTGGTTCTTACAGAAGTGTTATGGGTTATCGAAATATTACAGAGGAAAGTTTGATGGTTAGAAGATTGATTTATGAGGATACCTGTTTTTAGTGTCGGAAGATGTGAGTGGTACCAGGTATGCGTATTGGGTAATGTTAAGGAAATTGAGGTTGCATTCGCAAGATTTAGTTATCCGGTACCTTGAGAACAATTTGGATAGGTTTCAGCTTTTAGAGCCGAGAGCGGTAATTTATGGTTTGCTATGCGCAGTAAGAGTGTGATGGGTTTCGGATCTTGGAATTAGTTTGTGTGATTACTGATATATTTTGAAATTGTGCGTTCATTGTGGGTCATTATGGTTTAAATGGAAATGGTTAGATCGAGTTTGTAACTCCAAGGGAACTTATAGGTTCCAAGTAAATCAGTTTAATGGATGTGATAAGGAACGCCTGACTTTTGAGGTTTGTTATTAGCAATCCTTATGGTATCTCACCAGGGTCAGCCTTTTGGTTAGTACAATGGGTTGTAATGATAATGGTTGTGCTTCAGAGAGATTCTAGGATTGTGATAAGGCTCCGTTCTGATCATTAGATATTGGCAGATCTTTCCCTATGCAGTACTCGATGGTAAGTTCCTAGATAAGTGATTTGAAGAGTTAAGAAGACTTAGGACTGACCAAGTTGGCTACGAGAAAGATAAGTTTCGATGAAATAACTAAGAGTTTTCTAGAGGATTTAGGATTCTCTTTTGGGAAGCGTAAGTCGTGGTCCGGTTTGTATTGTGTACTTCTAAGAAATTGTGATTCAAGGAAGGACTTGGAAAAAAAAGTGACACAAAAGGATTAGCTAGCTCAGAATATCATACCTGTTCGGAATGTTTTATGATTAGTTATGTCCAAAGGTTCGTGCTATTTGATTTATCTATGTGAGATCCGTTGTGTGTTTTAGAGGAATGGTAATTGGGTCTTTTGGCTGAGTGCGAACGAATTGCGGTTTGGGTTTGCATCTTTTTGAAAGAGCTTCATGTTGGTTGTGATATGATTTTCTTGGTTACCGTAAGCTTGTCCTACTCTCGTTCTTCGCTCGAGGACGAGCGATTGTTTAATTGGTATCTGATGTAACGACCCATTTTGTCGTTACCGTGATTATTCCATTTTTGACCTCGTCGACCCGTTCCTGAGTCTCGCTAGAACTATTTTTACCCGAGGTGATAATTGGCATGACTTCCTAGGCATCATTGTGGGCTTTAGAATGTTTTCTAGAAAAATTGGGCTTTAAGCAAAAATGAGTTGACTCAAAGTTGACTTCTGAGTAAACGGACCTTTTTCGAAAATCCGTCGATTCTGCGAGGTACGGATAGTCGTTTAGAACTTGTGTGCATATTCGTTTCGGTTCCCAATGCACTCGGGTGCATTTTGGGACCTGGGTTGGAAAGTTAGTTTTGGGGTATCGGGGTTTGACTCGGTCTATGAAGTTTTGAGGTATCGGGGGTTGACTCGGTCAACGAGACCTCTAATGGGAATTTCAAGGCTACGAATGCATTCGTAGAGCATTTTTATGTATATCTGCATACTTGATTTGTGTTCGAGAGGCTCCGGGATGGTTCTGAAGGTCGATTTCAAGATTGGAAGATACTACAAAAATCTGGTGTCTGCTGACCGCTTTGGCTCCAAAGCAGTAGCGCGAGAGAGCGTGCGAAAGCGGTTTGGCCTAACCGCTGGATGCGTCAGCCAAAGACTAGCCGAACCGCGTAGAGCGGCCGCGTCACACGGCAGACAGCTAACGAACCGCCAGAGCTTGCCGACGGCTAGATTTTCTATCTAAAAACTTTATAAAACCCTTATTTCCTCCCATAACTTTTATTATATTTTCGTACCACCTTGGAGGCGACTTGAGGGGTTTATGGTAAGATTTATCTTGGAAGTAAGTTCCCTAATCCTAATCTCTTCCATTTTCTTTCCTAAGTAAGAATCCATGCTAGAAATTCCTAGAAACATAAGATTAAAAGAGGGTTTATGGGGTTTTTCATAAAAGGGTTTTAAAAACGATTTGGATTCCTAAGATATGGTTAAATGTTGTAGCTCATGCTAGATAATGTCGTTCATGCTAGATAATGTCATATCTAGGCTTGTTAATCATTAATCTTCGATTCTAGAGTTAATTTTCATGAATTAAAGTTAGGGTTCTTAGACCCAAATTTTGGGATTTTCATATTAATGATGATTTTGAGAATTAATTGAGTATTCCTATGATTAAAGTAATGGGTTTTGACCTTTTGGTATGGAATTTGGTATTATAAAATTCTCGTTTTACCCTTGAGACCCGTTTTCCTAAATTAAGGGTTGGAATTTGACTCGAATATAAGGTAGCCACTATGGGTATCATTATTCATGGTTTCTTACATAGAATTCATATATGGTAGAGTTTGATTATTTGGAGACGCTTCGAAAGACAAGGCAACGTGTGGGTTCGTGGCACCTGTTCGGCTGCCAGGTAAATCAGTTTAATAGATGTGATAAGGAACGCCTGACTTTTGAGATTTGTTATTAGCAGTCCTTGTGGTATCTCACCAGAGTCAACCTTTTGGTTAGTACAATAGGTTGTAATGATAATGGTTGTGCTTCGGAGAGATTCTAGGATTGTGATAAGGCTCTGTTCTGATCATTGGATTTTGGCAGATCTTTCCCTATGCAATACTCGATGGAAAGTTCCTAGATAAGTGATTTGAAGAGTTAAGAAGACTTAGGACTGACCAAGTTGGCTACGAGAAAGAGAAGTTTCGATGAAATAGCTTAGAGTTTTCTGGAGGATTTAGGATTCTCTTTTGGGAAGAGTAAGTCCTGGTTTCGGTTTGTATTGTGTACTTCTAAGAAATTGCGATTCAAGGAAGGACTTGGAAAAAAAAGTGACACAAAAGGATTAGCTAGCTCAGAATATCTTACTTGTTCGGAATGTTTTATGATTAGTTATGTCCAAAGGTTCGTGCTATTTGATTTATCTATGTGAGATCCGTTTTGTGTTTTAGAGGCATGGTAATTGGGTCTTTTAGCTGAGTGCGAACGAATTGCGGTTTGGGTTTGCATCTTGTTGAAAGAGCTTCGTGTTGGTTGTGATACAATTTTCTTTGTTACCGTAAGATTCTCCTACTCTCGTTCTTCGCTCGAGGATGAGCGATTGTTTAATTGGTATCTGATGTAACGACCCCTTTTGTCGTTACCATGATTATTCCATTTTTGCCCTCGTTGACCCGTTCCTGAGTCTCGCTAGAACTATTTTGACCCAAGGTGATAGTTGGCATGACTTCCTAGGCATTGTTGTGGGCTTTAGAATGTTTTCTAGAAAAATTGGGCTTTAAGCAAAAATGAGTTGACTCAAAGTTGACTTGTGAGTAAACGGACCTTTTTCGAAAATCCGTCGATTCCGAGAGGTTCGGATGATCATTTAGAACTTGTGTGCATATTCGTTTCGGTTTCCAATGCACTCGGGTGCATTTTGGGACCTGGGTTGGAAAGTTAGTTGTGAGGTATCGGGGGTTGACTCGGTCAACGAGACCTCTGAAAGGAATTCTGAGGCTACGAGTGCATTCGTAGAGCGTTTTTATATATATCTGTGTATTTAGTTTGTGTCCAGGAGGTTCCGGGATGGTTCTTAGGGTCGATTTCAAATTTGGAAGACACCAGAAAAATCTGGTGTCTGGTGACCGTTTTGGCTTCAAAGCGGTAGCGCAAAAGCACAGCCGAACCGCTGGAGGGATCGGGTAGCAGCATTGGCCGAACCGCTAGAGCGGACGCGCGGCAGCGCTGGCCGAACTGCTAGAGCGGCTAACGGGCCATATTTTCTATTTAAAAACTTTATAAAACTCTTATCTTCTCCCATAACTTCTATTATATTTTCTTACCACCTTGGAGGCGACTTGAGGGGTTTATGGTCAGATTTCTCTTGGAAGTAAGGTCCCTAATCCTAATCTCTTCCATTTTCTTTCCTAAGTAAGAATCCATGCTAGAAATTCCTAGAAGCTTAAGATTAAAAGAGGGTTTAAGGGGTTTTTCATAAAAGGGTTTTAAAAACGATTTGGATTCCTAAGTTATGGTTAAATGTTTTTGTTCATGCTAGATAATGTCATATCTAGGCTTGTTAATCATTAATCTTCGATTCTAAAGTTGATTTTCATGAATTAAAGTTAGGGTTGTTAGACCCAAATTTTGGGGTCTTCATATTAATGATGATTTTGAGAATTAATTGAGTATTCCTATGATTAAAGTAATGAGTTTTGACCTTTTGGTATGGAATTTGGAATTTTTGTCATAAAATTCTCGTTTTTCCCTTGAGACCCATTTTTCCTAAATTAAGGGTTGGAATTTGACCCGAATAGAAGGTAGCCAATATGGGTATCATTTGTCACGTCCCCACTAGGGCCATAACGGGTACCCGGGGCTGGCCACTGAGCACCACTCATTCTATTACTCATCCTGCATTTATTCATATTTCTTATGCTCATAATCATAGAAAAACTATTCTTCATTTGAAACTAAGCCCTTCGGCTATCATTTATATATATATATATATATATATATATATATATATATATATATATATATATATATATATATATATATATAGGAGTGCTAGACATAGGGACGGTACAGGACCCCGTCATGCCCAAAACATATATATACATCAAAGAATAAGTCAACGGCACCTCCAGAATAATGGGGTGCTCTCAGTCAGTAAACAGCTCCTACGAGTCTAGATCACCTCCCTGTCTACCTGTGGGCATGAACACAGCGTCTAAAGAAAACGGACATCAATACGAACATTGTACTGAGTATGTAAGGCATCAACAATAATAATACATCAATGAAATAGGAAACATCAAATGAGGAGCAATCAGAATCGATCGTCAATTATAAAAGAAATAATGCATACTGGCTTACTTCATAATCATCATCATATCATGTATGCATATATGTATAAGCTGCCCGACCATATAGGTACGGTGTGATAATCATTAGCCCGCGTCCAGGCCTCCGGCGTCCGGGGTACCATCTCATGCCGCCCACTAGTGGTGTCTGCCCATGCCGTCTAGACATGGTGTATCCGTTGCCCGCCTTAGCGGTGTTTGCCCGGTCATATAGGCATGGTGTAATATCATCATCATGTACTCATCATAATGCATGCATAGAAACTCAAAAACAACTATATTTTATCGGGGTGACATAAGGTCGTGAGACCCCGATTCCATTATGGAGCATTTATAAGTATTCTGCCTCACCTTGAAGGAACTAGCATATAAGGTGAGTGTATATAATAAACAACATCAATGGATCATAGTTAACATCATTGTCTTTATAGGAATATCATATCATAGACTCTAGAATCTTCAGACTTAAGCTCATCATCATCATTATCGTGCTCATAATGTATCTCTTATCTCATATGGCTATTCATGAACATAGCCTCTTAGTTTTTCGGAATGTAGGAGATTCATAGAGAAGGAGGAAAAATCATGCCATAGGATTCATGCCTTAGAAAGAAAGGTCTAGCCTCACATACCTTTTCCTTTAGCTATTCTATCACTTGATCGTTCTCCTTCAATGCTTGTGTTTCTACCTTCAAGAGAATTCGTATTACATTAGCTAAACGATTATAAGAACGTGCTTACTAAAGCTAGAGAAAATTGGGCAGCATTTCCTTTGTTTATACAACTTTTCCCATATTCCATATCAACTCCCAAACATCAATGGCAACATTCACAATATCATAATCAAACATCATCATTCATCTACATTATCCACATTTCACAATTTCGCTTCAATCCTCCATAATCATGATCATAGTTCACTATCGCGTTCTTTCACATATAATACTCATTCCATTTTCTAAATGTCATTCATAACCTACTTTCTAAATGTCATTCATAACCTACTTACAATCACAACATATCCATATTCATCATTCATTCCAAGCTATAGCTCAACAATAACACTATTCCCACATTTATAACCCATTTTCTATATTCTTCTACAATCCAAGTGTTTCAACTTCTCAATACCTTAAACAATATGAAAATACCATAGAACTCACCTTAGATAATGGAAGAATAAGCCTTGAGTGAAATACTCTTCTTGCACCAAAACCCTAGTTCACTTCCTTTGAAATTTCTTGACTTGGATGAACTCTAGTGAGCTTCTTACACTTGATTCACTTGAATCCTTGATATTGATCTTTGCTTTCCTTCGTATTATTGTAGATGAAGTATGTAGAACCTTCTAGAGGTCTTGAGAGAGATGAAGAAGTGCAGGAAATGAAATTAGTCAAGTGGGAACATGTATTTATATTTGCAACTTAATCAGCCCGTCTGGCATTATACGGACCACTTATACGGTCCGTATAATATTGTACGGTCTGTATAAGTGTCTGTGGTTCACCATCAGGGAAAACATCTTCATGTTGGGTGTTATACGGACCCTTATACGGACCGTATAAGTCGGTCGTATAACCCCTTTCCCCTGAAATGATCTCCGTTGTTCGTTTGATCTCCAATCCTTATGGAACCTTCTTGACACTTGTTTAACACCTCATTACCAATCTAAGGGACGTTATATCTCTTCTCCAAAACATCATTAAGCTCTCATTAATTCAATGCTCATAAATCTTGCCCGACACACAACATATACCTTGCTTTCCTTAACAACTTTCGTTTCTTACTTCAATTGTCTTTGAAATCTCATTTAGAATCATCAAATGTTATTTCTTACTTACAAAGACATCGTATACGTCGTACCCTTTGTTAGTCTATTCACTGTACGTTAATGAAAAATTTTTCGAGGTGTAACATCATTATTCATGGTTTCTTACATAGAATTCATATGTGATACAGTTTGATTATTTGGAGATGCTTCGAAAGACAAGGCAATGTATGGGTTCGTGGCACTTGTTCGGCTATCAGGTAGGTTATGGCTTTCCTTTTCGATAGACTCCGATTAGTTTTCCATATTCGTGTATTAGAAGGAACGAAGAATGCGTGTGTAGGAATTGGAGATTTGGGATGGAATCCTAGGATGGTATTGATGTGTGATTGTGTGTTCGGGCTTGTGGCCTATATATTATTTAGGATGTATGATGTGGCCTTCTTGAAAATCGGTGGATTTTATGTGACTTGGGAGTAGCGGGTGATATCTATTCTGTGTCTAATAATGAGAATTCCCGTAATATGTGATTAATTGTGTTATGCTATTAATAGTGAATCTAGTTGATAAATGGAAGGATAAAATGCACCAATGATTGTGACTGAGTTCTAGATTGAGTTGTGACGAATGGTTGTGAGTGTAGGGTGAGATTTCTTGCTCTAAGCTAATAGGCTAATTTAGGGAAGTGGTAATAATGTATATTGATTTGATTAACCTGTTGTGTGTTGGGACTAGCCACCCCATTATGTTGTGATTGATTGTTCTATTGTGCCGGCTTGATGCCATTAGTTGTTGATAAATATTGGATTATGTTATCGTCTAGATTACGATATTGCTGGCATACCCATTGTTGGTATTGTGATTCGGATATGTTGTTGGCATACCCACTGTTGGTATTTGTGATTTGGTTATATTATTGTTATACCCACTATTGGTATTTGTGGTTCGGATATATTGTTGGCGTACCCACTGTTGGTACTTGTGATTCGGTTATATTATTGGCATACCCACTGTTGGTATTTGTGATTGATTCATATTATTGGCATACCCATTGTTGGTATTTGTGATTCAGATATATTGTTGGCTTACCCATTGTTGGTACTTGTGATATTGAGCATGATTATCGATGTTGATCCATGCATTACATGCACTCTCATTTTCATGATACAGTATTGTATGGCCGATATCCGAGGTTCATCCCGGAATCGTTGATTGAGTGAAATTGATACTTGATAAAACTATTTTACTTGAGTGACGTGAGACGGTCGATGTCCGATGTTCATCGTAATCGTTGATTGCATGTTCAATGTTCAAAACCTGGATAATTCAAATCGATTAAACTCTATGAATGAACCGGCCATCTCCTCCCATGTTTTCCATTGACTGATGTCCTGTGAGATAAATCACTTGATAGTTGTTCCTGACAGACTTCGACTAAACAGTCTTATAAGCAAGGCTTCGTTTCCACCACTCCCGACCAACTGGTCTCAATAAGCTCTTAAGTGGGCCTTGGGATTGCCCGATCCATTGAAATGGCCGAATTTGGGAATTTTAAAACCTTCTAGTAGACCCAAGTCCGGATGTATGCACAAATCCGAGTATCTTAGCCCCTCTTTCTTTTTAGAGCCATGTTCTAGTTTAGCAATTTTCTTTCTCATCTCCTTCTCGATTTTGTGTATTGTAGCCTCAAATTCTGGCTAGGAGTCAATATGGGTGACATGGTCTCCAATTCTGGCGAGAAGTTAATATGGGTGACATGGTCTTGAAAAGTAACATTTGGTTGTACGCTGGATTGTAGGAATTCCTGCTGTCTGAGGGGCTTGATAAGTGTTTGTGTCATGAGATGTTGTAGCGTGAACAAGTGTTTAGAAAGCTGGTGTTTGGTGGGAAGAGTCCCCCACATGGGTGGTGTTTCGGCGTAGTGGAGTTTGAAAAGTAGCTCTAGTCTGAGTTTGTGGGAAATGGTCAGAAATTGGTAAGTCCAAATTTGGGAAAATGGGTGCAGGCCTTCCAGCCTCAGCATTAGTAGCATTTTCTTTTTCAGCCTTCAGACAGGCTGCTTCTTCTCTAGCCTCGACTAATTGCCTTATTAAGCGTGTTAACGGCCTCTTCCAAAGGCATTCCGCCTATGTCAGTGGCCGGGGTACCTAAACTAAAGGGCGATTCGTTCGGGTTGTTGTTTGGTGGCGGAGTCTCAGGCATGTTTTTTTTCTTGAGGGTTTAAGGATGCTGTAGCAACTT
>NC_081342.1:36907093-37065833 GCF_029784015.1 Lycium ferocissimum | reverse complement strand
TTTCCTAAGTGTCAAAGCTATGATATACACTCGATATATACCAAGTATGCATTCGATGGAGAGCAAAACCTTAGTGGCATACCCTCCAACTATACTTGATATACATCCCAATGAATCATTTCAATTCCCAGAAATCAAAACTAGAACAGGACCCTCAGAAATTACATTTTTAACCCAAACTTTGGACTTCTAATTGGTTTTAAAAGCATAGGAGGTCTCTGAATGTTAACAAGGCTAATCGTTGATCCTGACACCGAAGAAGCTACTATAATTCATTTAGATTCAATCTAAGCTCTCAACACTAATCCCAGGATGCAAACAAAGGTCTAGAGAGGTGTCAAGTTACCAAGTCAAGTAAGGCAAAGTATTAGAAAGTTGCAAGTAACACAGAAGCCACAACAGCAGGAACATAGAAACCATAGAGGATTCATGGTGATAGGGGCAAACAACAACAATGTAGGAAAAGGATAGGAGAAGATCATGTCAAACCAAACCAAAGAAACAAACAAAACAGGGCATAGATCCTATACTGGTTCCCAGTTTTAGAAATCAAAAACCAATAAGTCAAAGTGAATGGCCAAGCTAGTTCTGAGGTACAAGGGTCAGGATACTCATTCCTAGGCTCAAAATGGACACAATAGACATGGTTCAGTTTCAATGAGCAAATATGGGCAAACAACACATGAGACAGTATTCAAATCAACAAGTAAATAGTAAAGGAAGTGACCATCTCAAAATAAGCATCACACTCAGTCTTCTAAAACAGTTTTGATCTTATTCTGGTCTTCCTCTACTTGGCTTTAATGGCCTATGTGAAGCAAAAAATCTCAAACACACTATGACCCTATATTAGTAAGAGCATAATCTACAAAGAGCAATTTTCATGGAAACTACAAATAAGTAGAATACAGAGAAATATCATAAATTCAGAGATAAGATCAACCTAGAAACTGTCCCCAGTCCCTCCTATTTCAATTTTGAGACAAAGCCAAGTTCTTTATACCCTTCTTATCCCTATTCTTTTTCCAGTTCCAAAAAAATGAAGCCAACAATTGCACACAAAATCCAGGACACTTAGACTCTTCTAGGATCAAAATGGACTACAAACCTTACAGTTTTCATGTTTTAACCAATTCTCCACCTAGACAGTCTCAGATTCATTATACAGGTTTAGGAAAGATCATTTTCTCTTCATGTGCTTAGCGAAGTTCAGAAATGACAAGACAAGGCAAATAGGGAAAACAAATAAGTGACTAGTCTAGTTTCAATCAGAGCAGATAATGTCAAATGATTTCCAGAAATTCATCTTTAGATCATTCTTAAGCTAACTAATGGTTAAAATCATTTTTTAGTTTCATTAATGTCGAAACAAAGTGTCACAGTATCAAGTAGCAGGTCTAAAGTTGTTTTTTTCTAAACCAATGTTAACTTAAGCAAGTCTAGGTCATATCACAGGTTTATTGCTATTTTCCAGGCTTCTAAACTCTAGTTTTAGTCCATTCTCAAGTTGCAAAGGTCACAAATAATCACTTAGGAACATCTCAGTACATATCCAATCTCATAGAGCATTAACTGGATCCCTAAATGAAGATTTATATTAAGACTTATTCAGAATTTACACACAGAAATCCAAAACAAGAAGTAAGAGTCTTGTTAAGTTACAAAAAGCTATTAAGACAAAATCAAACAGGTTCACAATAATCAGGGAGAGAATAAGTCTATCTTAAGTGTAAACATGTGTCAAATAGAGTCATAGTAAGTCATAGACAATAGGAAACTCTCATGGAAACACTTATGAGTCCAAAGGAAACTAAACTGTGGCCATAAATGTCATGATTCTATCCTAGGTCTTAAATGGCATCTAGGAAACAAGAATATATAAGCAAAATCGTCAAGTAATAGGAAAGGGGAAAAGGACAAATGCACAAGCAACTTATAACTATTGAACTCACCACTTCATTTTTATCCCTTCTTAACTCATCAATATTCCAAGTTAAACAGAATCCTTAAGGATTTTTCAAGTTCATATTACTTAAGTTTCAACAAACAATCAAGCCTAGTGGCAGCTAATGCTATGGATTCTAGGCTAACAAAATCAAGCAAGCATAGCAAATAACCATTCAGCCAGAGACAAGAAAGAGACAAACAATTTTAGACCAAGCAAATGCATGTAGACAGTATCCAGAACATAATGCACCCAACAGATTTTTTCTTTTTAGAGTCAATTTCTCACTTAGAGACCATGATTAATCTAGGCTAAGGCAAAGGCAACACTCAGTCAAATAAAGCTTTTCAAAGATTCAGTTTTAGGAGGTTGATACACAGTTTCCACAAATACAGTTCACAATTCCCACTTTAACAACCAATTCATTTGACTGATTGAGTGAACAAACAAACAGGACAGGATTTAGTATTTCAGATCCAATATCTATTCCAAGTTGCAAGGCAACAACTAACAAGGATCATATAAGAGCAACTCATGACACAAAAGTAGGTTCCATTTAGTTTCTAATTTCCAGACTTAGGAAAAACAATCAAAACTACAGATTACAATGTAACTCATGGTCACGGTTTAGCATTCTAGGGTCAAAACAGGTTCATTTTTTACAACTTAATCCTTAAAGGCCATGCTTGGCTAATACCAGTCTCAGTTTTCAAAAGACAAGTTCTGAGAAGTGTCAAACTATAAGTTGGAGCAAATAATAACATTCAGAGGCAATTTCCATCTTAAATGGATCACAATGGTCCCCAAGCAACATCTAAATGAACACAGTTTGGCCTAAATAGCTGATTTCAAGGTAAGTTTTCCATTTTAAGTCACATAATCAGATAATTTTCTACAAACATTATGCCAACTTACAGAAAATTTTAGGCAGAGGACTTAGAGGGTGTATGGTCTCTACTCTAGGTCATGAAGATGCACTAGGAGCAAAACACATAGCAGATTGTACAAAGATAGGTTAAACAAGCTCATATTTTAAGCTACTTTTTAAGTAAAAGAGATACAAGATTACAATTCAGTGAGGTTCTGCACCTTTAAAGTCATTTTCATGTTCTAATTATGCAAATCTCAGATGAGGCAAGCATAAATTCCCCATGGGATCGATGAAAATTCATTTTTTAGCAAACACGGAGACTTAACTTTAACCAACTTCTCATAACAATTCCAAAGTTTCAAAATTTCTATAAGACACACATTAAATCCATTTTTTATTCCCATTAAACTACCTAAACAAGATAGCAAGTCAATCAAAGCCATTCAGTTTTCACTTTCAAAACTGTATAGACACTTGAGCAGTTTTTCAAGCTTCAAATTAACAAACTAGATTCTAGTGATGATTTAAGATCTTTTCACCCAAAAAAAAAAAAAAAAAAACTATAAGTATACCAATCACAAATCAAGTTATCAAGCACTTAGCACTATTGTATATCATTTTTAGCATTTTGACAACAGAGAGAGTGACAAACCATAAACATCAAACCAAAAACAATTTCAAGATATTTAGTTTTTAAGAAAACTTCATTCAAGTTTTAACAAACAGCTTCATAACTCATTTTAAAGGAAAAGCTTACTAACTTAAGACAGTTTTCAACATATCAAACAAGTACTACTCCAAAATGAACTTAAGTGACTAATAGTGATCATATTTAACTAATTCAACAACTGGTATGGTCTAGTGACCAAATAAATCAAAGTAAGTCATTTTCAGACTTTGAAGAATAATTTTCCAATAATTATATGTTACAGTCTCAAAAACCACATATTTTCACAAAACACAGAACTGAGAAGTATAAGATTATAGCCTAAATATAGATTATTACCAACTAAGACTGCTTATCATAACCATCTAACTTGCTACCTTCAAACTAAAATTTAAAAGCCTCCCCATTTTAGCTATTTCTTCTCATTTTATTAAACTAACAAGGCATTGTATCTACTTGACAAGACATGATTTAAACTTAACTTATTTTATAAACTTGAATAACAAAAACAGAATAGAATAACAACATAAAGAGACATACTAATTATTTATGGCATTCTAAATATTGAACAAGCTTAAGACAGTAAATAATCAAAACTGAAATAAAACAAAGATTGAAAAAAAGGATTTACCTCTGGTTGGGGCAACCTAAAGACCAAAATGGGATTGAATCTTCAAACTTCAAACCACTAAACCCTTTTGATCTTCAAAATCACCTTTCTTTATATTTTCCTTCTTATATATTTCTTGTATATTGATTGTATATTTTCTATATTTGTAATAATTTTCTTGACTTTGTATATATATAGTAAATAGCTTTGTATATTTCTTGGCTTTTTAGGTATATATTCTAAATTTTCAAAAAAAAGAAAGATCCCCTTCTTCATATTTTCACTTACTATTTATAGACTTCCTATTCTAGGGAATCCTAGGAATGAGAATGGGACACCTACCCTTAGATTCCCCCCCCCCCCCAAGCCCAAATTTTTGTACCCTATCTTTAAAATTCGAAATTTATCAGATAAGACAACGCACAATAACAACTAATTGTACCCTAAAATCCACATAAAATCTAATAAAATCAGAAAATACTAGGATAGTACAAACATAACAAATTTTGTACCATTCTAACGGTACAATTGTACCAAATAGTACAATGAGGATAAAATTCCCAAATTTTGTACTCAACCATGAAGCATCTAGGAAGTTTCCCCTATATTCTTTATTTTAATGCATATGGTGCACAAGATGGCCAAGGGCTCGAAGAGCCGCCTCGCCTACATGGCAACCATAAACACATAAAGAAACCGAGTAACAGTCCTAATATGATTCAATTTAAGTATGAAAAAACAAAATTCGAATGAAAATAAACCTGGAAATCATGAGTATTCATGATTGGTCATAAAAGCCCTCAAGAATTTGGACAAAAATGGCCGAAAATTGCCATGAATTAGCCATGGTTAAGGAAACCCTAGAGAAATCGCAAATCGCCTTACGAAGGAGACGAGGGAGTCGGGTGACAGAGAAATGAGAGTGTGGGGTGTGAAGTTTGTTTCCCTTTTTTTAAAAACATTAACCCCCCCCCCCCCCCCTATTTTTAAAAATAACAAACAAGACCCCCCCCCCCCCTCCTTAAATTAAATCATTTTAAACCATATATCAAAAAATACTCATTTTACTAAGTAAAATAATTATTTAAGCAAATTAAAATTCAAAACTCGCAAATTAAAATATTAGCTTTAAAACAAGCTCAATATTGACGTAGTTCCGGGGGATATTT
Source organism: Lycium ferocissimum (assembly GCF_029784015.1). Classification (NCBI taxonomy): domain Eukaryota; kingdom Viridiplantae; phylum Streptophyta; class Magnoliopsida; order Solanales; family Solanaceae; genus Lycium; species Lycium ferocissimum. Next base: position 37,060,571 of record NC_081342.1, on the reverse strand, counting down.
AAAATGTGAAAAAATGCGATCAAAATGAGCCGTAATTAATACGTTGTTTAAATTAACAATTTTTCGGACTAGACGGAGCGGGATGAAAATAAATAACTCGTATTTCTTATATTTGTCAGTTTTTCAGGAAATAATAATTAAATGTCATTTTTGCAATTTTCTCGGGATTTTTTAAAATTTGAAAATTGAAACAAAGTATCCTTACTCCGTCTTCGACTAGGGAAATTTGAAAATTAAAATGCGCATCTCATGAGGTGAAAATTAGGTGTCAATAATAAAAATATTTCTATAGAAACGGACTAAAACGGACAATAAATCACCTAAGATGGGACAGATGGAGTATAGAGTATTTCGGAAGCATATTCCACCAAGTTCAAAACAATTTCTTCCATTCAAAAAATCTAAGACCAAACTTGAAATAATAATTAAAAGATAAAAACTATGAAAAAGTTTAAGAAATATTTAAAAATTACATTACAATAAATATTCATATGCATAAAATATTTTTAAAACTTGTATACATGTAATGTCGGGTTTGTTTTCAGTTTGATTATTTTTAGTTAGAACCAAACCAAATTAATTACGATCATGATCTTTTTCTTAATACAAAACCAAATCATAGCCGTGTTATTTTTTCAATTTGGTACGGTTTGTCGGTTTTCTCTATATACTCGTAAGATGGAGTATAGAGTATTTTGGAAGCATATTCTCCCAAGTCCAAAACAATTTCCCCAAATAAAAGAAAATGAGCACGTAATTGTTTTCTGCACTAATTTTTAATTTTTTATTTTTTATTTTTGTACAAAAAAAAGCAAAAGAAAAAATTGATACTAGGATGACGTAATTGCTATTATTCACTTTTACACTGCTTGCGAAATCCTCATTTCCAACTGCCACGCCAAAGTTGAAGATGAACCATTTTACCCGCAAAATAACAGCAGCACCTGCACAACAACAACAATCAACAAATTGAGCCGAAACTCAACAAAAGATAACTCTGTGGATTCAACAGCGCCATGTTTGCTAAATTCTTTGAAAAGCTCAATCCCACCCTACAGGTCAATTGTGAATATTTGCATATTAATCTCTTTTCTCATTTTTACCACCGCCTGCTTTGCTTTCCCGATCTGTGTAAATGTTGGAATGATGCAATTATTATATTATTTTGTTCTGCTGAATTTGTTTGATTAGGAGAGGGGGAACCGGTGACAGACGTTTCTTGGCTTCTTTTTTTGATTAATGTTTGATCTTTTTATTCTTAGGGATTCTATGTTACCATTTATGTAGTTTGTCCAATCTTGTATAAATCTGACAAAAAAAGGAAGGAGAATCTGTTTTACTTCTTTAGAATTATGCATTAATAATTATTGCTGCAAGAGAAAAGAGATCCACCCACCGAAAGAATGATCATGAATTTCGACATAGGAGTATTTGGTTGAGTGGAAAGGATTAGAGCTTTTATTAGCTTTATGTTTAGTTCCATGAAATGGTCGATAAAATAGAGAAACCTATTGAATTACTTCCCTTAAGTGAAGTAATGGCTACTATTTTTGGTTGTTTGAGACGTAAAAGATACATTTTCCTCATCCTCGTCCAGTTTCAAACAGGAGAATAACTCTTTAAGATGCTCCGTTTTTTTACGAAGTTACTGTTTTATAGAGTTGGCCAGTCAAGAACTCCCATGTCCAGAAGATGAGAGTAGCAGAGATGAGGATGTTGAGATGGATGCGTGAGCATACCAGAAGAATGAAAATATTCGGGATAAGGTGGGATTGGCCGTCGTGGAGGACAAGATGCCCCGATAAGGAGATGTGAGAGGTTGGCCATAGTGAGCTTGAGGAGGGGTAGAGGTAGGCCGAAGAAGTATTGGGGTGAGGTGATTAGGCAGGACACGGCTCAACTTCAGCTCATCGAGGAGATGACCACTGATAGGAGAGTGTGGATGTCGAGGACTAGGGTAGAAGGTTAGTAGGTAATCGAGCGTAGTTCTTCCTATTCTCAGAGTATTAGTTTTATTCTTGTGTTTCCTTAGTTTAAAATACTATTATTACATGTTGTTTCCTTAGCCTCGATTATCTTATTATCTTGTTATTGTTTCTACCTATTGCGACTGCCTCTTTTTCACTGTTCTTTGAGCCGAGGGTCTATCGGAAACAGTCTCTCTACCTTTTCAAGGTAAGGATAAGATCTGCGTACACACTACCCTCCCCAGACCCCACTTGTGGGATTACACTGGGTTTGTTGTTGTTCTTTGTTGTTGTAGAGTTGTTAGCAAAACCTTGGTCAAGTGTATACTAAAATATAGAAAACTTATGTTTAATTTCCCTTAAATAGCATCCAGTTAGCAAAGCTAACTTGCATATAGTATACTAAAATTGTAAAGAAGTATATAATAACCAACTAAACTCCGGCACCCAAATAGTGGCTTCTTTTTTCTTGTCATCTCCTTTGCCTCATTCCTTTGCGGTAGCTCCCCTTTCTTCTACTTCTCGAATCTTTTAATAACCAAAAGTCCATCTTTTCGAATCATTTATGTCCTTAAGTTTGACGTACTCCATACCTCTCCTTTTTGTGTCCTCTCTCTCCCTACCTTATATATCTCATAAGGGCCATAGTTTATAGAATTCTCAAATACTTCAGCTCCCTCCTCACTTACTAGAATTTTGTCTTGCTATTGTTCCCATATCCTAGTCAGTGCTTGCTTCCCAACTACTTACCATCCTCTTTTACTCCTTATCATCTCAACCTTAGAGTCCTTTCATAGAATGACTACTGCCCCAAGAACTCACTCCTTTTCCTTTTATTTCTTAGCGTGGTACTAGTATGTAGAAATGTTGGGGTCAAGGGTTGTCGCATTTTACGAAAGTAAATCTATCTATATTATTAAAAAGGTATAGAACCCCAACACAAAATGTTCATCGACAGAAAGTAAAGCAGAAATCCAGCGACAAACCTGAGTACAACACAAAAGCAAGTTCAAATCAGTTGAATAGATGGATATGGAAGCTTCTCCGGTGCCAATCTCGACATCAACAAGCCGCTCCGACCACCGCCGCTTCTAGACCTAGTTTCCTAATCTATTTTAGCTCAAATTATTTTCATTTGGTTTTTGTTGTTTTGTTTTAGACCCTTCAGGCATATACCGTTTTTGTTGTTTTATTTAATAATAATAAAATAGCCCTACGTGATGAAAAGCCTAGTGACCTTTAATTTTTTTTTTAAAAAAAATGTTCATCGACGTAAGTGCATTCTGTGTTGGATAAAATTGTAATATAATATTTTATTCACATTGGAACGTAAAAATTATCTTTATACTTTAAAGACAATTCCGCTTTCTAAGAAAGATATTTTCTTCTTTAATTTAAGTTTAGGTATGTTATGTAGGATGGAAGACAATTTGATTCTTTCTTGAAAATGTATTTTTCTCTTTTATTAGAGTAAATGCATTTTTGGTACTAAAAATAAGTTGATTCCTTCTTGAAAAGGTATTTCCCTTTTATGTCCGTTAGTTGTTAGGAGTTGAAGACAATTTGATTCCTTATTGAAAATGTATTTTCCTCTTTTGTTCATATTAGGAATTTTAGGAATGCTTTTGCTTACGTTGAAGTTCAAAGTTTACGAATCTTTTGAGGGCAAACAAAGTGACCTACCGAAGTTTAAAATGAATTGTTTAGCTCTATACTATTTTTGGTGTAAACAAGAAAAAGTTTTAGGTCAAACTGAAGATATTTTTGATGTTTTAGATTACTTGTAAGGAAGAATATAGATAGGAGATCAAGCTGTAAGGTGTAACATTTTGAAAGGGGGACTACATTCTTTTTGATGTAGTATACCTGTGGATATAGTTAACTGTTACCATTATCAAAAAAAAGTTTACGTATCTTTTGATCATTTTTTTGCGCGGAGTGCCCTTCTTTTGGGGTGGTCTTTAAATTTTGCCCCTCATATTTGAAATCTTTAAAATTTGCCCTTCGGCTAACACCCATAGGTTCCGATTCGAACCCGCGCGCCGGTCAAAATTTTAAAAAAAAATTCGCAAGCGAGTTTAAATTTCGCTATGCCGGACCGGCATACTTTTTGTTGGAATTACCAAAGTTATGCGGACCGCGCGCGCGCGCCTTGTGGGCGGACTTGGTATAAGTATGCGGGTCCGTATCTTTGATAATTCCTTTCACAAAAATATGCGGGGTCCCGTATAAAAGTTTGCCCGTTAAAAGTATGCCCCGCGTAACTTTGTGAAGGAATTATCAAAGTTATGCGGACTGTGCATCTTATACCAGGTACGCCCCGTAAGGCATAAGTATTCAAAAAAGTGAGTTCTTCGCATAATTTTTAACTACATGCCCATCTAATTAAAATAAACGAATCAAACTTAACAATATTAACACGTACGCCACGATTGACAACCTCATCATGAATTGCATTTGCACTGTATCGTACCATTTCACTGACAAGAGCATGTTTATTCTGTCCGAGAAGTAAATCTTAGATAAAGCCGCACTGATAATTACGGTGTAAGTAAGCTAGCTATAGATGGTCGATCAAGCACACGAACGCCATCCTGATGTCGAAACTTTAGGTCCTCCACGTGATACACCTAGCAAGCTTCCACAAGAATGATGAATATTTTGAACCACTTTCTGGGATAACTGGTAACAAAACATGCTATGACTTATCACTCAAATATTTATTTCTGTTAGGACCCGGCATAACTTTGATAATTCCTTCACAAAGTTATGCCGGTGGGGGCATACTTTTAATGGGCAAACTTTTATGCCGGATCCGGCATAACTTTGTGAAGGAATTATCAAAGTTATGCGGACCGCATGCTTATGCTTAAGTCCGCCCACAAGGCATAAGTATGCGGGTCGGCATAACTTTTGTAATTCCTTCGCGAGTGTATGCCGGGCGGCATAGCGAAATTTAAACCGCCTTGCGAATTTTTTTTTTTTTAAATTTTGACTGCGCGTGGGTTCGAACCTGGAACCTATGAGTGTTAGCCGAAGGGCAAAATTTAAACATTTCAATTATGAGGGGCAAAATTTAAAGACCACCCCAAAAGAAGGGCAATTCTGCGAATTGCCCTCTTTTGATTCAAAGTTTGAACACAATTTAACCTTCTTGGAAAGTGCCAAGTTTATTTGATTCCAGGTCGGAAATGAATTATCTTTACTTCTTTATAAAAAGTTCCTGCTGTAAATTAGTCTCTTAGAGGGTGTCTGGATTGGCTTTTTTAAAGAAGCGTATAAGCTAAAAGCTAAAAGCCATAAGTTGGGGATACCCAACTTTTAGCTTTTAGCTTTTATCTTATTTTTGTACTTTTTTGGCCTAAAAGTAAGTGCTTAAAAGCACTTTTTACATTTCACAAATACCACAAAAGAGCTTAAAAGCTATTTTTGCCAAAAAACACTTAAAAAACCCAATCCAAACACCGTCTAAATATTATTATTTTTTTGAAACTGGTAACTGTAAAAAAAAAACACCGTCTAAATTTCAAAATCACTATTGAGAATAGATTAGCAGAGCTGCAATACTTAAGAGCACGATGGCTGTTAAAGAGGTTCAGGTTGTATGTTATGGGATATCAAAATTGGGAGAGAACTTGGTTACTAGTTCAAATGAAATATTTAAATTTTAGGCCTACTGAGCAATCATAGTTGCGGAAAGGATGCAATCCATGGTGATACAAATTTCAGAAGTTGTGAGTTGGGTGCTGAAGATATTGAGCTTATTAAGATATTGTAAGCTCGAGTGCAGAGAATGAGAGCTGCTCTAGCTCAGTCCCAGAGGATAGAAGCTGGTTCAGCTAAGTTGGAGTAATATAGCAGCAGTTATGCTACGTCAACAACACTCATATGAAGCAGTTACAACTGTTAGTTACATGAGATAGTTAGTTGTGAATAAGATTTCTGATGATTGAATTTTAGCTGATTGATGTACCTATAAAGCCCTTGTAGTTAGTTGATACTCAGCCAACACAATCCATACCTTTTCCTTATTAAATTCTCTTCAGTTCATCTCGTGATCCCTTTGGAAGCTTTTGGATCAATTGCAATCTTCGAGTTCTTTCCATTTATTGACATTTCAACTCCAATTATATCAATTGGTATCAGAGGGGCAGGCCACAATTTGGAACCTTTTCTGATAATAGGTGGCAAAGCAAGTAGGAAATAGGTAAACCTGACTAATGAGTGCCCTTTTTGCTCCACATTGGTCGGCTATATACATGTACAACCAAATCAAGATAAGATGGGACGGTCATTAAGAGCCGCAGTGGGACTACCATATTTAACCCTCCAAGAGAAATTGCTAGGCGCATGTGCTCCAAATTGTACAAGATTTTTCAAAGCATATGACTTTTTATGCCCATGACGTGTAGGTGTCAGATGAACTATTTCTCTCTTTGGCATTTTGGTTTAACACATTTAGGCAACTAGTACCTTTTCTATAACACAATCCAGTGAGGATGTGCTAGAAATGTTCAGAAGGATCATGACTGATCTACCAAACCTCATCAACAGACAGAATCAGGTCTGTTAGAAAGTAAGACAAAGGAAAAAAAAAAAAAAAAAAAAGAGAGAGGCTCAGTTTGATTGTTCCCTCAAGCTATTGGGGTTTAAATAGCTAAGTGTACATAATCGAAGAAAGGAAATCAAAATACATAATTACAGGAGTAAATCAAGCTATACTATAGTTACAAGATTCTAGAATATTCTAGAATATCTACGAGATTCTAACACTCTCCCTCAAGTTGGTGCATATAAATCATATGTACCAAGCTTGATATAATTATAGCTAATACGAGAACCAGTGAGGGATTTGATGAAAATATATGCAAGCGAATCATTTGACTTCACGAATTTTGTAACGATGTCTCCTAAGAGTATTTTTTTCTCTGATGAAGTAACAGTCGATCTCAATGTGTTTAGTTCTCTCATGAAACACCGGGGTTGATGTAATATGAAAAGCAACTTGGTTATCGCACACAAGTTTCATCTGACAGATTTCTCCAAAGCTCAATTCTCTGAGAAATTGTTTAATCACAAGTTGCCATAGCCGTATTCAGCTTATGCACTAGATCGAGCACCACATTTTGTTTCTTGCTTTTCCAAGACAACGAATTACTTCCTACCAAAACACAATATCCAGCTGTAGACCGTCTATCAGAAGGTGATCTTGCCATATGTGCATCCAAAATCTAGTCATGACTTTGATCCTCAAAAAACAATCCTTTGCCTGGTGCTGACTTAATGTATCGAACAAGACGAATAACTTCATCCAAGTGACTATCATATGGAGGGTCCGTAAATTGACTTACAACACTCACGGAAAGGCAATGTCAAGTCGAGTCATTGTGAGATAGTTCAACTTACCAATTAACCGCCAATACCTTCCAGGATCACTAAGGGGCTCCCCCTATAATGGTTGCAGTTTAAAATTCAGGACCATAGGAGTGTCAATGGGTCTACACCCTGTCTTCTCCAGAATGTCTAGGGCATACTTACACTGTGAGATGACAATTCTTGATTTAGACTGCCTCGAACTCAATGCTTAGGAAATACTTCAATCTGCCTAGGTCCTTCATCTGGAAGTGCTGAAAGAGATGTTACTTCATTTTAATTATACCATCCTCATCATTGTCCGTGATGACTATATCATCAACATAAACGACCAAATAAATGCACAAATTATGAGACTTACTTAGAGTATAGAATGTTCAATCTCACTGCGAGTCATACCAACCATGCTCGAGGAGACTTTCAAACCATATAGGGACCGACGCCGGCATACAAGGCCACTTGACTCCCCATAAGCAACAAAACCAGATAGTCGCTCCATACATACTCCATCATCAAGATCACCATGGAGAAAAGCATTCTTAATGTCCAAGTAATGGCGAACAACAACCATTACTTGGATTAATGGCTAGCTTAACAGGGAGGAAAAGTTGGTGTGGTACTGATAACCAGCTCAAAACAGAAGTTCATTTACTTATGGCTCAATACTGCTAGGGTGGATCATTCTGGTGATGAGACTACTATGCAAAGATTAAAGCAGCTTATTTTATTGGAAGTGGATATGGGATGGTGTTGCTGCATTCATCAAAGAGTGTGATATCTGTCAATGAAGTATGATGGAGCTACAAGCCTAGAATTGACGCGAGCCTTGTCTAATCCTAGCACAGTCTGAGCAGATGTTCCTATGGAGTTCATAGGGGGCCTTGTGAAGTCTAGCAGTAAAGTTGTGATTTGGCTATTAATGGATAGGCTGAGTAAATATGCCTATTTTGTTTCTCTTTCCCATCCTTGTTGTATGGTGGCTCACGCACTCCGTGACAACATTTTTGAACTACATGGCATGCCTTCCACAATAATTAGAGAAAGACTACTCTGTTTTTTTATAAGTCATCTGGTGCAATTCTTTGACTTTCAAGGCATCCAGTGATGTCATTCTATCGCCTATTATCCCCAAGCAAATGGCTATCAGAAGTTCTTAATAGATCCTTTGAAACATACTTAAGATGCCTCACCTGATTGGCTTAAATATCTACCCTCTCTGAATGATGGTATAATACGACTCATCATTCTGTCGTAAAATTTACTCCTTATGAAGTAATGTATGGAAACCTTCACCAATTCAGTTATCCTACCTATCTGGAGAGTCTTCCTCTGAAAACCGTTGACATGTGCTTGGATGTTGTGAAAGCTAAGCTTTTACTTATTAAATTTCATCTATCTAGAGCTCAGCAACGCATGAAAAACGTGGGCGATCTTTATAGGTCTGATAGAATCTTTGTTCTAGGTGATTGGGTCTATCTTAAGCTCCATCCCTATAGGCAGTTGTATTTAAATATCATAACATGTAACAAGCTGCACTCTATCTACTTTGTCCCTTATCAGATAGTGGCTAAAGCTGGTGCTGTTTCTTATACTTTATCTTGCTTCCTTTTGTCCGAATACATCCCACTTTCAATGCCTCATTAAACCTTATGATGTTCTACTTGCACAGCCTCACCATCCACCAACCACTCCTGCTTTTTTTTTTTTTTTTTTTTAAATTTAAGCCATCACCATTTGGTTGTGAGCCTAAGGTGTGGGGGGGTTTGGCTTGACCCCTACCATGTTATATTTAAGTCAAAAGAACTTACAATGATTAGAGGGGGACATGGAACCTTGCCTCTAATCTACAAAAGAGATTGACAATGCAATCTAAAGGGAAGGAAGTAGCCTATACAGTTTCCTTTCCATAGCAACAATGTAATTTAACTAACAAAAAATTTACTTTTCTCATATTTCCTCCAGAAAGTAGGTACCTGCCATTTATCTAGTTGAAAAAGTCCCTTTGCCTCTCTAGAGAGATCTTGAGGAGAATGATATAAAGTCCAGTTTCCACTAGTAGCTGCCAATTTTGCCAAAAAATCTGCCACCTGATTGGCTTCTCTAAAACAATGAGTGAATATGATGTTGAGTATTGTGTAGCAAACAGGAAGTACTGGTAATGATGTGCTTCAGTTGCTAGTATTCTTATTTTTAAACATGTTTGAGATGACAAGGGAGTCTAGTTCAATATGCAAATTGTTCAATCCATGCTGTATACACCAGTTGACACCATACTTAGCTGCAAGGGCCTCAGCTTGGTTGTTGCTATTACAATCAACAGGAACAAGAAAAGCAAATATGAGATCTCCATTATCAGATCTCACCACACCCCCCATGCCTGCTTTGTTGGTATCTTTGAAGAAGCTTCCATCACTGTTAACTTTAATCATACCATTAATAGGTTTCTCCCATGAAATAGGAGTGATCTCACGACAGGACTGAGCCTCTCCACTTTGTTGCACAAGCTAATCCAGTTTTCCTCAGTAGTAATTGAAGGAAAGATCTCTTGAATCACTGCCTTTGTGTTCCATATACATTGAGTAACCATCTTGTAATGGTTGGATTTGCTCATATCACCATACCTACAAGCTGTCCAAGACTTCCATATCTCCCGGCAAATCAGAACTGGAGTGGCTTGCAGAATCAATTTATGAACTTTGTTCTTGGGCTTCAAGTTCCACCAGTTACTAACGACTGCTCTAATTGGCAAATGTTGATGAGCAATCCCAAGAGGTGCACCCATGGCTTTCCAAATGCAATCAGCAGCCTTACCCTTCACAAGGACATGTTGCTTGTTCTCAGGTTTAGGGACATAACAACACACACAATCAACTCTATCTTGAGTACTAGCATGAGCCAAGATCCTAGGGAAGGGTACCTTGCCCATAATCATTCTCCAGCAAATGAAGGACATTTTGAATGGGATAGATCTATGCCATATGTTGTTCATATAAGTGTCAGTGGTTCTGTGTTTTCTAATCAGATTCCAAGCAGAGCCATTTGAATAAATCTCATCCTTAGTAGAAGTACAAATTGCATAGTCATCCCTCCCTTCAATCTCAATCTCAATAGAGGTGATGTGCAGTGCCACTTGACTTGGTAAGGTGTTATACAGTTTCTGAGTATTCCATGTGTGATCCACCATAAAGTCCTGAACCTTAGATTTGTAGTTGCTTCTTGTGATGTAGTCTGAACAAATTTGAACAAGAGGACCATTTTTTGTCCAATTGTCCGACCAGAAGCTACAAGTCCCCGAGTTTGTGTTCCATTGTATGCAGTTCTCACTTTTGTCTCTGGCCCAAAGAAGATGTTTCCAAGCTTGAGAATTACCAGGTAGCCACTTCTTTCCCACTGAAGCATTCTAGGACAGTATTTGGCAGTAAGAAACTCAGCCCATATAGATTTCTTGGCTTTGAATTGCCACCACCTTTTAACTGCAAGAGTATTAGCAATATCACCCATGCTCCTTGTGCCAATTCCAGCTTCATCTTTAGGAAAACAGAGATTCTCCCATGAGCTTCAATGATACTTGTTCTTCCCATTGATAGCTTCCCAAAAGAAATTGGCAATATGCTTCTCCATGAGCTCCAGTGTACCTTAGGAGGATTAATAGCAGACAAACACAAAATATATATAGGCAGAGATTGTATGACACTTTTAATGAGCACTTGCCTACCTCCACAAGATAGCATATTACCTTGCCAGGCATTAAGTCTCTTAACAATTTTAGAAACCATGCGATGTTGATTTGATATTGATGATTAAGATTGATAGCTAAATTTTAGGAATATATTGTATTAATGTAATTGATGAGGAATTGATTGTGTAATATTGTCTTTCCTTATTTAGACTTAGAACTCATGTATAAGTACCCATTCTTATGGGTTGTATAATTATTCAGAAATACAAGAAGCCTTTTCTTTTTGCTAAAAATCTTCACCTATGAATATGACCTTCTTAGCCCTTGGTTCAAGCTTTCCTTCATTAACATGATAATAAGCTGGACACCCAAGTACTCGTAAGTATGAATAGTTAGAGGGTTCACCTGACCATACCTCATTCGGAGTCTTGAAGTCAATGGTCGATGCTAGAGATCGATTGACAATATGAGCAGCAGTGTGAACTGCTTCGGCCCAAAATACTTTGGACGTTTAGGCTTGTAAGAGCATACAACGAACCTTTTCAAGAAGAGTTCTGTTCATCCTCTCGGCAACTCCATTCTGCTGTGGGGTGTGCCTGACAGTCCTATGTCTTGAGATTCCATGAACCTTGCAGGAATCATTAAACTCTTCATTGCAGAACTCCAAGCCATTCTCTGTGCGAATATATTTGATTTTTCGCTCCATTTGATTCTCAACCAAAATCTTCCACTCTTTAAATGCTTCAAAAGCATCACTTGTTGCCTTCAAAAAACGCACCCAAACCTTTCGTGAGAAATCATCAATAAAAGTGAGAAGATACCTCTTTCTCGCCGATGGAAGTTTAGAGGGACCTAAAAATACGAATGGATGTAGTCAGCACCCCTCACTTGTCTTGTGCTTGCCGATCTTTGAATCGACCTTCTGGCGCCACACAGAACGCAAGTGCTCACAAAATTCAAGTGTGCTAATCTTCTCACCTTTCAAAAGGTTACGGTTGCTAAACATCTCCAGTCCACGTGCGCTCATATGACCCAATCTCATGTGCCATAATCTTGCCTTGTCATCATTAGATAACTGCACTGTAGATGCATTTACAAAGCCAACAATGGTGCTTCCTGTCAATGTGTAAAGGTCATCCTCCAGCTTGCCTTTCAGCATGACTAAAGAACCTTTAGTCACCTTCATAGTTCCTCCTTCGCTCATGTACTTGTAGCCTTGTTCATCCAGAGTACCCAGGGAGATCAAATTCTTCTTCAGATCAGGAACATGACGGACTTGTGTAATAGTCCTCACGGCTCCATCATGGCAGCGAACCCGAACTGAGTTAATGCCAACTATTGCACAAGTTGCATTATTGCCCATTACTACGGTTCCTCCACTTTTCTCATAGCGGCTAAACCAGTCTCTTCGGAACATCATATGCAGAGTACAAGCAAAGTCTAACACCTATTTGTTTCTATAACTTCCATTATTGCATGATGTTGTAAGTACATAATCATTATCAGAATCATGTACCTAGTCGACTGTGGATGCACTCACCTTTTCCTTGGACTTTGACGTTGGGCAATCTCATTCAAAGTGCCCATTCTTGCCACAGCCCCAACAATCTGCATTCTTCTTGTTCACACGAGACTTTGATATGTATTTTGATTTGCTCCTTCCCTGTTGGCTAGTCCAGCCTCTCACAAAGAGCCCACTTGCCTGATCATCTCTGTCTCTTTGAAAATGCCTCCTTACATCACTAGAGTTAAGTGCTTGCCGCTTGCTCAAGTTTGATAGGCTCCTTGCTATACATCATTGAATTCTCGATATCACGATATCCTGAAGTCAATGAAAATAAGAAAGACACAAGCGTCTCTCGTCCTTTTAATTCTGCAATCTATAAGTCCATGACAAGTTTATTGAACGCGTCTAAATGATCTTGTAACGAAGTACCTGACCCCATCTTAAATGTGTGAAGACGTCGTTGTAACAACATCCTTGTTGTCACCGATCGGTCCTTGTAAAGCCCTTGTAGCTTGTCCTATAACTGTTTGGCTATCTCTTCGGTACTTGTACTCAGTTCACGAAGCACGTTAGGTGCAAAGGACAGTTGGATTACACTCAATGCATCCCCTTCAATCTTCTCCTTGTCGGAAGCCGATGTACCATCGGGATACTTTCCGTCAATAGCATGGATTGAACCTTCCCTCCGCAGTAACGCCATCATTTGGATCTTCCAGATATTGAAGTTGTTGCGTCCGCTGAATCTATCGATTTCAAACTTCATGGAACTCATCTTTGCCTCCTTTGATCGTCAAAGAGCCCTAGCGCTCTGATACCAATTGTTAGCGGAAACGTAAAAGAAAGAACACAAGATTTAACGTGGTTCGAATCAATCAAAATGATCTTGCGTCCACCAGAGAACAGTTGCTTTTATATTATTAACAAAGAAAGGAGAGAGATCCCAATTACACCTAAGAGAATTGCTCTCTCAACTCTTTATCACTGCAAAGGATTTATGAATTTTTGGGATGATGAACAAAGAAGAATTGCTTCTTCTTTTAAAGGAAAACAATGACTTGGGCTCCAAGTGTGCTACATGGGCATTTCAATTCGCCTCCACATTTTAGCATCCTTTGGCTCCAAGCAATGCATCCTTTGGCTCCAAGTAATTGAGTGTTCTTTGGCTCCAAGTAATAGAAAGTCATCCAATTAAAATTGGCACATGAGTTTTCTATCACATAACAAAAACCAACTTTTTCACTTTTCATATCTCCTAATTTGTTTCATGACAAGTGTGATAGAATTATTCCACTACTAATGATAACAATGGTATTAGCATAAGCAAGGTGAGTAATTTGAGGACCATTCTTATGCATAGAAAAAGGAATGAAATTGGAATTATTCAGAAGATTGTTTAAAGATCTAGACAGAACTTCAGCAACAATGATAAAGAGGGAAGGGGATAAGGGATCACCTTGTTTAAGACCTTGCGAAGACTTGAAAAACCCATGTTTGGTTCCATTAATGATGATAGAGTACCATACATTGGAGATGCTTCTCCAAATCAGATCAATCCATTCATCACTGAAACCAAATTTGTTTAAAACTTCAGTAAGGAAGGACCGGGAAAGCCTATCATAGGCTTTGGCCATGTCCAATTTTAGAACAATATTTCCACCTTTGTTTTTCTTAGAAATCCCATGGATTATTTCTGGAGTGAGCATTACATTGTCTGTAATAATCCTTCTAGAGACAAAACCACTTTGGTTTTCAGAAATCAGATTTGGCAATAAAGAGTTAAGCCTAATAGCAAGAATTTTGGAGATAATTTTATTTGTAAAATGACTCAAGCTAATAGGTCTTAATTCTGAAAAGCTAGTGGGAGTATCAATTTTAGGGATTAAGTCAAGACAAGAATGAGTATAGAACTTAGTAAGCAATTTACCATGGAAGAAATCATGAACAAATGCAATGATATCACATTTAATAATATGCCAACAAGACTGAAAAAACTTACCATTTTAGCCATCTGGTGCACTGTCCATACTCAAACTGAAAACAACATATTTGATCTCCTCCTCCTCAGGAACTTTTGTCGACATGTTATTGTCTTCATTAGAAATGATCTGAGGGATATATTCAACTGCTACCTTCATCAGGAAGATTCAAATTGAACTGTTCCTTAAAATGTTTGATAGCAGCTTTTGCAACTTTTTCATCCCCTTGAACCCATCTTCCTCTGTGATTCTTAATTCTGTGAATCTGCAATCTTCTTCTCCTGTTCCTCAATACACTATGGAAATATTTGGTATTGTTATCCCCATCTTTAAACCACTGAAGTTGTGTCTTCTGTCTCAGCATTGAGTCTTGAAAGTTTAACCATCTCACATACTCAGCATAGCCTCTGTTAAGATCTTGCCTTCCCTGATCAGTATTGTTCATCATATCTAATTCTTCCAGCAGTTCCATCTTAGCTTCCCCGTCTTTAACATGCTCATTGATATCACCAATGTTCTGTCTAGGCTAAAAACTTAGAGTTCTGCTAAGCTTTTTTAACTTACGTTGTAGTCTCCACATAGGGTTCCCCCTAACATTCTCATTCCAACATTCTTGTACAGTCTCCATGAAGCCCGGAAGATCAACCCAAAAATTAAGGAATTTGAAGTATTTGAAGCGGCCCTGTTGAGGGTTATGACATTTCAGGAGTAATGGTCTGTGATCTAAACCAGACCTAGAGAGATGTTTAACTACATTACTCTGAAAGGATTCAGCCCACTCATCATTCACCAAAATTCTGTCAAGCCTCATCCATATTCTCTTGCTAGGAATCCAATAGTTACACCAAGTAAACTTTGGACCAGTGAAACCAATATCATTCAATCCACAAGAATTCATGCAGTTAATAAAATCCAAACTTTTAGAGGCTCTATGAGAAATACCTCTAAGTTTCTCATCTGGATCCATAATAACATTGAAGTCACCTCCCATACACCATGGACCATCAATAAGGTTGTTCATGTCCACAATGCTATCCCAAAGATCTTTCTTTTCCTCAAGGGTGCACTTAGCATAAACAGCAGTAACAAAGGAACCCTCGTCACTAGGAGTGTCTTGAAACTTGAGAGCAAGTTGTCGTTCAGTGTTGGCAATTATCTCTATCTCTGTATGGTCAAAGCCTTTCCAAAAGCACCAGATTTGGTCATTGGAATTAGCCCTACAGTGATGAAAACTAAAGTATCTTTTGTAACCAGTGATCTTGCTCATATCCATAAAGGGCTCATATATTGCTACAAATGCCAATTTATTGATGTTGACAAGAATTTTTTGTCTGAGAAATGATTTTTTGGACCTCACCTCCCTTATATTCCAAAAGATTGCACTAATCATGGATGAAGGGGGAGGCACTTTGTCTGTGAACTCTGTTCTTTCCTCTTTGTGAAGTTGTAGGCTTTGTTTTGGTGTTCCTAGCTTTCTTTCTGTTTCTGCTTCTGCCCCTTAGGTCAGTAGAAATGTCCTTTTTTGACTTTGAGCAGTATCATGTTGTTTCTGGAATCAGTAGATTCAATTGGCAAAGCTTGAGCTCTACCAAATTTCCTATCTTTCTTCCTGCCTGTTATACATCTGGCCTGCATATCCTTCAGCTTTTAATTTGAGCTATCAATCTTGGACTCTTTAGAAGTCTCCTCCATCTGTTGATTTTTGTTACTCTTCTTTATCAAGTTTTGATTCCCTTGAGAATCACAGTTGATCTCAGTTAATAGGTCAATTCCTTTAGCATTTTTTATATTGGATGGCAAGGTGGAAGATTGGATTTCCCCTTCTTCTAGCTCCTCCTCAATTTCTTTGAAATTAGCCTTTTGATCATTCAGATTATCCTTGTTACCATCATCATCATCACCATCACCATCATCATCCTCTTCAGTGTTGCTAACATGAGTAATCTCCACTTGACTATCAATGTGGATAGTCTTGTTATGGTTCTCATCTGCCTTGCCAACTTCTGTATGTTGCTCTTCATTCCTTTGTTCTTCCTCATGATCATCCCCTTGTTGTTCCACCACATGTTGTTTGTAAGGAACAGCTTTACTTCTTCTTAATCTTTTAGCAATTTCCCCAGGAACCAGTCTTGAACACCACCTTGTTCTTCTTTTTTGGAGTCTTTTTTTGGTTTTTTATTCTTCACCTTGTTTTGAACCTCTTACTAGGCATTTCCTTCTGATCCTCAGCATTATCATTCTTTGGGACACTGGACTCCCCCTTCTTATCACCAATTCCTTGATTAGACTTATGTTGTTGTACTGTAGTATTCTCAACTTCAGCTTCAGCATTTTTGTTCTGGGCTTTTGTTCCCTCAAAATTCTTTTTGTGAGATTCTTTCTCAGTGTCATAAGAGTTGTTTTCAGTCTCTTTGCCCTTAGCTATCCCTTCAGAATCTTTTTCTTTAAAATGGGGTAAGCAGTTTTCTTCTGGAGACAATACCAAGAAGGGAAAGGTAAACTCTATACATTAGGTGCAGCTAATTGTTGTTCTTGAATCGCTCCAATAAACAAATAAAATAGAGTGGGTCAGGAGTTCTACCAAGTGAAATGCAACACAATGTAAGAGCTCGCTTCATCTTATAAGATCCTAAATCAAGCACGATACTGTCTGTAGTCTATTTTCGTTCTCTTCCTGCTCATGAAGGGAAATCAAAGAAAGTGAACTCTCTCTTGAGCTGATGTTGACTCTTGTAGTGTCGGCATCTTCGGATCTAGTAAGGATGGAGGAAGCAAAGAAGAACCAAGTGAATGATGTTTTCTTCTTTAAAACCCAAGGAATAGACTGCATTGAAGATAGAAAACATGAAGGGAGAGAAATGGTAATTCTAGGTTTCACTTGTGCTGCTTTGCCAGTGCAAGAGATGATTAATATTGCTCCCATGCATTCATTTCCTTCTACCAGTGCAACATATGTTACAGTTTGATAGTGTATTTAGAAAGTCTTCCAGCTTGCATGAACAATACTAGCTCACTTACCTCACAAACTAGAACTAATGTCTGGTTGCATAGTATATAATTCAATCCTAATAGTCTCTATCTGCTGAATTTATTGTACTGTGTTTTAAAACTTTCTTACCACATTGTTCTCAGAATAATGCACCCCAAGGAAGTGAGAAATTGACACACCTGGAAGCAACAGTTGCTGTTCACTATGGGATTCCATCTACAGCTTCCATTCTGGCGTTTGACCCTCTTCAACAACTCTTGGCAATAGGAACATTGTGAGTAAAAAGCATATTACTTTAAATGCCTTTGAAGATTCTTATGATGCTGCTTTGTTTCATCTACCAAAACCTTTTATTACATGTTTTTGTACGGCTTATAAGAAGCAGATGATAGTGCATTATTTGCCCCCTTCAGTAACAAGGTACAGAAGCCTCTCAACTTTAGAAGTAGCACAATATTTTAGTTCATCTGGGGAGTAATAAGTTCCTTGAGAGAAAGCGAACATAACTAATGACATGAATTTTTCTGATATTCCTTGTGATAGCCTTAGCAGGATCCCATCATTGGTTTCTTCCCAAGTGCACTGAAATAATCATTACATATTCTCATGGCTCAGCTGATTATAGTGCAATCTTTCAGTAGGTGAATTAGCACCAGTATTAAAGTAACCATTGTAGATTATTCCCAAGAAGTGCAGTCTACTTCCCATAGCATCCCATTCTCATTTAAGAGAGGTAGAAAGCTTCAAATGATCTCATGATTGTTGCATAACCCATTCTTGCTGTGAACCAGTATAAACACTGGGAGGCCTAATGGTAAAAAGCGAGGTTGCACAATACTTGTGCGATAGATACATTTTATAGTATTTTCAAGGCTGAAGCATCACCATGTAAAACACATATTAGGACCAATTGCCATAATTTTCAGGTCACATGGACATAACATTTTGCCATTGTAAGCAGTACAAAGAAGCTGAATTTATACTCCACCCTATAAATATATGAAAGTTCTTCGGCCTCAAATGTAGTTCAAAAACATGTCATTTCAGCATCCGCATTCATGTGCAACAAGTAGGAATGCGTAGCTTGAAGGAACTTCCATCAACTAGAAATGTCCCATCCTCATTTCTCTGTCCTAATTCTTTTATACAATAAATAATCATTATAATTACAGGGATGGAAGGATTAAAGTGATTGGTGGATCTAATGTCGAGGGCCTTCTTTTGTCTCCAAAGCCATTGCCATTCAAGAATTTGGAGGTTTGTAGTCTGAGCTGCACGAAGTCTCTGTGCGTGTGTGTCTGCACATATGCACTTTTCTAAATTAAGACTGCGAGCATGTGATTCTTTTTGGTGCTGAGGCTCTCTGTTAGTTTATAGTCAAAGTATAGGACTGATTTTTGTCTAGGTTGTCTTTCTTCTTCTTTCTTTCCAAGGGACGTTTCTCGAGAGGTTTGTTTATCGCTGTTGATTTGGTTTTGGAATTTGGCATTATCAACTGATGAAATTCATATCTGGTTTCATGATATTTTTGGCAAGCTGATGCTTGACTCTACACTTCCAAATATTTTATGCTATATAATTTACTACTTCGGTGATGGTTAGCATGCACTTCAAATGTGTATGATTATGAGATTTAGAAATGGCTGTGATATTGGTAAAATGAAATAGTAAAAATGTGCTGTGCCCATCTGGAATCTGTAGTTTCAACCATTATACTTTCATGGTGCATAATGGTTGGTGCTCTTTTGATATAAATATATTTTTCTCTTACCTCTTTCCAGTTCCTGCAAAACCAAGGATTTTTAGTGGGCGTCTCAAACGGAAATGAAATTCAGGTAATCTTTCTGCTATGCAATCTAAGCTAGTAAAGACTGGATTCCAATCTGGGCATAACTTATAGCGATGTGCTTTTACTTTGAGGGAAGCTTTTGATCTGAGAGTGGTAGGCAAGTTAATTCACACAAGACACATATATATTTATTTGCTTAAGAAGGTAAAATCATATTCATTCAGGTACCCAGCAAAATCTTCTCTCGCATTCATGTGTCTTTGGGGGAGATAGAATTACTGTTAGTCAGCCATGAATCTGCACCTCTCTTCTTCTCCTCTGTCACTGCTTTATATCTTCCCCCCTTTTCCATATGCTGCATTCATCTCTCTTTAACAGTCAATTTCCTTTAACAATTGACAGGTTTGGGATCTAGAGAACAGGAGAATATCTTCTAGTTTACAGTGGGAGTCCAATATTACTGCATTCTCCGTGATCTATGACACTCATTACATGTAAATGGGTAGATATTGTTGTTTCAAAGGATTTTGTTTGCCGTACAGTTAGTTTGTTGTTTGATACATGCGATATGACTGTACGCAGGTTCGTGGGAGATGAATATGGTTACCTCTCTGTTCTGAAGTATGAGGTCAGAGAAGGAAGCATGGAACTGTTGCCTTATCACATCCCTCCGAATCTTATAGCTGGTAATGGGATTGCTTTAAGAAATCTGGTATATAGTAGGTTCATATAGTTAAAGCATCGTGGCTTTACCTGAAATTATTGATTCGATGTTCTTTTCGTTGCATCTTTCTCCAGAGAAACTTAAGATGATGTGAAGCCATTATGTTTCTTTCTTTTTAGTCTTCCATTTTAATTACTGTTGTGCAAACCTTTAGCTAATTTTGACTGAGGGAAAAACCTATTGCTATATCTTTCTTTTCCTGATGCTTTATCACTGTCATTTTATCTCTTGTTCGGAATGTTCTTTTGTAACCCGTTCTTATTCTTGGATTTATCTCTAGTTTTGACACAGTATCTCAGATCTGCATTAGTGAGACCCTGGTTATTTCTCTTGTTATACGTATAGGTTTTAGGGAAAACTTACGGTTGATCAATTTGCAGTCATGTGATTATGCACGGAAAGACTATTTAAACTAGTTGACAAATTTTTTCTAAGCTCGATTGCATTTCTAGTCACAAACAAAACTACTGGAAAACTAAAACTTGAACTAGAGGCCAAGCGGGGAAGTGTTATTTGACATGCAGTTCCACCACTAAGAATATCTGCTATATTTTATTTATGATTAGCATCTAGGAAGCCTTAATTAGCACATAGGTTGATGATACATACAAAAACATTTACGTTGACTCTGAGGGCGATGTATGACAAACGGTACACCAGCCTGTCTTTTGGAAATTTCTTTTAGTTTTGAGATGCTCCTGAATAACTCAATTGCTTTGTCAGCGATGGTTCATATTTTTAGGATTTCCCAGAGGAGTGCATCATCAATAAGCTTATGATTTTACCATGAGAAATACGAATCTTTCGAATTAGGAGGTAAAAGAGTAAAATGGCAACTAATAATTAGAAACTCTTAAGGTCAATATGAGTAAAAATGCATTTCCGTGGAAGTCTTCCCTTTTGGTGTTGACTTGTAGGAGTAAGTCAGTATCCTGCTCTTTTCGATCTTCCACTTTGTGTAAATTGAAGTGTGGTTTTTATCCCCTAAAAGCAAGTGTACAGATGAATACAATTTCTGTAGACTAACTTATGTGAATGTCTTTTCATGTTCCCATAACCATGTGTTGCAGAAGCTGCTGAGATTTCAATTCCCGACCAACTAGCCATTGTTGGTTTACTTCCCCAACCTAGTTCACAAGGAAATAGGTAAGAGATGACCGAAATTTCGCCGCTTATATTCTCGCGTTTAGTTTTCCATTTTTAGAGTTGTTTTCAGCATGCACATTATTCTGCTTCTTATCACACATCTATTCTTGGTATCTTCCGGCACTCAAATACTTTTTAGGTTCTTAGCATTGTTTTTCTTTTTGTGTCATCAGGGTCCTGATTGCTTATGAGAATGGATTAATTATTCTCTGGGACATTACAGAAGATCGAGCTGTTCTTGTTAGAGAGTATAAACAACTATCATCAAAGGATGAAATTGTTGTTTATGCTCCTAAAAATGCTAGTGAAGAGAAGTTTCGTGCTTCATCAGATAAGCAAGAGGGGGCAAAAGAAATAAGCTCACTCTGTTGGTTGTCATCTGATGGGTCGATTTTGGCTGTTGGTTATGTTGATGGCGATATCTTGTTGTGGAATTTATCAGTTCCTGGCAAGAAAAGTTCAGAGGCTGAAGCTTCGTCTAGTTATGTCAAGCTGCAACTCTCAGCAGGAGACAAAAGACTCCCTGTTATTATTCTGCGTTGGTCTGCTAACAATGCACAGAATGGTTGTGGGGGCCAACTGTTTGTCTACGGTGGTGATTCAATTGGATCAGAGGAGGCCTTGACGGTAAGCACTAATCCTAATGTAATTTCTCAGCTTAGTCTTTTCTTGTCTTCTGTTAGCATTCAGCATATATGGCATTTATAAAACTTGAGACATGCAAAATCAAAGCTCAAATTATTGTGTTTTTTAATGAAGTGGATCCAGATGAAGTGAAAAAGATATGGAGGACAATATAGTCTATCCTAACTGGCTTGAAATTGAGGTGTGGTTGTTATTATTGTTGTTGTAATTGGTAAAATACGAAGGAGTAATTTGACTTACACATCTAAAAAGGGTAACAAAAAACTGATTTTCAAAATTTTAATCAAAGTGTTGAGACTATACTTAAGTAAATAATTAGAAGTGTACACTCCCTAATAGCTTAAGCTTTTAAAATGAGATGGTCACACACTTCAACATGGTACCAAAGCAGACAGAGGTCGTCGGTTCGGGTTTTGCTGCCACCTGTAATCAAAAAGAATTTACACATTCTTGGCCCTTCAAAAAATAATCAGGCCCGCACCTGAGGTGTCATGTTGAGAACATAATTAAGTTTATAGAAGTGTTCTCTCTCTAACAGTTTAATCTTTTAGATGAGATGGTCACACACTTAGCGCTATAAGTTTGTTAGGCAAAGGTAATATCATGGCATGTACCTTTTTTATCAGTAAAAAGAGAGAGAAGGGGCGTTATTATTTTTTTAATTCAAAAGGCTACCATTGTGGTGCGGGTTTAGGCTATGACCCCAACCTGTTAATTTCATCACATCATCGCATGGTTTAGATTTGCATTCTACAAACTTGCGTGGCTATCTTAACTAATACTCCCTCCGCTTCAATTTATGTGAACCTATTTCCTTATTAGTCCGTGCCAAAAAGAATGACCCCCTTCCTATGAATTTACCTTTATGCAATGATTTATAGCCACACAAAATATATGTGACTCATTTAACACCACAAGTTTAAAAGCCTTCTCTTCTTTCTTAAACTCCGTGCCCAGTCAAATAGGTTCACATAAATTGAAACGGAAGGAGTAGTTAATTTTGGATAATTAGCATGTTAAATTGGTCAAATAAAAAGTACAACATTACAAGAATGTGGGAAAGCTCAAAATAGTTTCCATAACGTAACTAAAAAAACGAATCATATGGAATTTTTAACATTTCTCGCATTCTTGTAGAACCATATTTTAACCTAGGTTTTCTACTTTTTTGTATACTGCTTGTATACGGGGATTTTCCCAATATTAATAAAATTAGTTACCTTCTGAAACAAAGAAGAAGAAGTATATGATTTTTTGTGGTATCTAGTTTGATGTGTGCCTACACTTATGCCCATTTTTTTTGGTTTTCTTCTGTTTGTGTTAGGCAGGTTCTGAATCTTGATTGGTCCTCTGGGATAGGATCCCTGAAATGTGTTGGACGAGTAGACCTTGGACTTGAAAGATCTTTTGCAGATGCCATTGTTGTGTCAAATGCTAATGAAACAGGAATTAATGATGCTTCTTCCTTGTTTGTGTTGTCAAATCCAGGGCAACTGTACTTTTATGATAAGACTAGCTTGTCTGCTTTAGAATCTAACCCAGAGAAGAAGCATGCAGATGTTGCTGTTAAGTATCCTACAGTTGTACCTACCCTTGAACCACGTATAACTGTGGCAAACCTATATCCAGTTGATAGGAAATGGAATTCCTCAAGGACTCCGTCAGAGGTATTAGACGCTTTCTAATTTGAATCATTCAATACAAATCCATTATCGTGTTGTTTTAATAATCTTCTTCAACTAATATTAGTTGTTTCTTTAGGAAGTTATGAATGAGCAACTCCGTCCAGCTCATGGTGTGACTGAATTGGAAATCAAACTGCCTCTAAGTAGTAGTATTCCCGGACAACTTCCTCCTACTGAGGATTATGGAATCGAGAGAATACTTGTTGCTGGCTATCTGGATGGATCTGTCCGTTTGTGGAATGCAACATTTCCGGTCTTTACACTTATAGCTGTTCTGGAATCTCAGGTCTTCGCATTTTGCATTTATTTCACTCTTAACTGATAAGTTACTGCCTTGATGTGTTCTCATATTCACCTATATAGTCATAAAAATAGTCTCTAGTTTCATTGGCATGTCGATACTTACTGAAAGCTTAAATTTCAAGTATGCTTCCGGGGTGGAGGGCATTCAAGACACCGGTCCTAGAACAGCAATATCCGCTTTGGACTTCTCCTCCACAGCTTTAACTCTTGCCATTGGACACCAATGTGGCCAGGTAAGACCCATCATGTTTTCAGATGGCTACATCTTTGAGAATCCAGTAACACCAGTTGTGCGTAACTTACTGAGACTTTTGGTTTGTGTAGGTGTGTGTTTATAGCCTCAATGGGAAGTCTAAGACAACTGACTTGAACTTGGCTACGGATGCTGAACAGGATGGTATGCCTTTATGTTCTTAACTTTTTAAGTAACGTACAAAGTGGTGGTTAGACCGACTATGTTGTATGGGGAGGAGTGTTGGCCAGTTAAGATCTCTCACGTTCAAAAAATGAAAGTTGCCGAGATGAGAATGTTGAGATGGATGTGTGGGCACACCAGGAGTGACAAGATTAGGAATGAGGCTATCCGAGACAAAGTGGGAGTGGCCTCGGTGGAAGACAAGATGCGGGAAGCTAGACTGAGATGGTTTGGACATGTGAAGAGGAGAGACACAGATGCCCCAGTGCGGAGGTGTGAGAGGTTGGCCATGGATGGTTTCAGAAGAGGTAGGGTAGGCGAAGAAGTATTAGGGAGAGGTGATTAGGACAGACATGGCGCACTTCTACATCGAGGACATGACCTTAGATAGGAGGGTATGGAGGACTCAGATTAGGGTAGAAGGCTAGTAGATAGTATCGTTTATCCTTTCATATTAGTAGTCGCATTATCGCGATATAAGTTCTTGTGCTTTGATTTCTGCTACTATCTGCTATTTTCTGTACTTTGATAATCTTATTTTATCTGTGATAGCTACTGCCCCTTTGCAAACTGTTTCATCATGGCTTAGTCGCTTTCGTTATTTTCATTTCCATATCGCTTTGAATTTTCTTAGCCTTATCTGACCTCTTTTTATGCTTTCTATTGAGCCGAGGGTCTTTCGAAGCACCGTCCTACCTTGGTAGGAGTAAGGTCTAACGTACACTACCCCTCCCCAGACCTCACGTTGTGGGATTTCACTGGGTTGTTGTTGTTGTTGTGTTATTTTGAAGGCTTAACACATAGCCGACCCCTTAAACTTGTCAAGATATTCCATTTAGACACTCAAACTAAGCGCTGTTCCAATTAAACACCTCAACTCCTAATAAAGTGTTTCAATTAGACACTTTCGGTTCAGATTTTGAATTCTTTATTTTTTTTTTGCGTATATTTTCATTCGTCTATTAGGTAATTAAGTTAACAAAATAAAATATGTCATCTCCTTTAATTATATGCATCAACCTCAAGTCAGAAATGCCTGGGATTTTACGGCTTATTGAGGCGAAAGTGTATAATTAAAGGAGATGACATAATTTATGTGGTTAACTCTACATAATAGATGAATGAAAACACACGCAATTTTGTTTTTCAAAACTTAAACCGAAAGTGTCTAATTGAAACAATTTATGAGGAGTTGAGATGCTCAATTGGAACAAGGCTTAGTTCGAGTGTCTAAATGGAATATCCTAGCACGTTTTAGGGGCTACCTATGAGTGATGAAACGAATTTCATGTCATTTCTGAAATGGTAGCTAACCTAATGAAAGAATAAACAGGTTTATGTTTTCCATCAAGTTCTTTGTCACTACATATTATCACTCTTACATTCATACCATCTCGTTCTGCATCATTATGGTGATCCCTACGTAGTTCGTTTTCAGTTCAGCTCTGTCCAGGTGATACTGGATTTCAGTTCTCCGTCATAAAATCTCCAGTATGCATCCTAAAATTTGTAGCTGTGGGTGCCAGACTGGTTGCAGGATTTGAAAGTGGCCAGGTAGATCAATGCACACTGTCTTGTGATCATTACTAATTGTCGTGGCAGATACTTTTGGAAATCTATCAGATGTTAATGTTTCTGTTGTTCTGTCAGGTTGCCATGCTTGATGTTAGTTCATCATCAGTCTTGTTCATTACGGATAGTTTATCCAGCTCAAGTTCCGGAATCACTTCTGTGGCTGTGAAAACATTGGGTGATGCCCGTGAAGACAGTGTGGAACACAGTGAAGAGGGAACAACAAATGCATATGTGAAAGAGGTTATTTCAGTATTAACCAGAGATGCAGAAATAGTATTGCTTGATGGCTCCACTGGCAAAAAAATTAGCTCCCAGGCAAAACAATCAAAGGAGATGTCAACTGCTATATCTCTATATTTTTTAGGCAAGCATGACTTTCTCATTTTTAATCAATTTATGTTGTTAGCTCTGTATGAAAACGTTTATGAAAAGGAAAAATGTTACTAGGTTCATATTTTAGTTCTTATCAATAATGAAAAAGTTATTAGCTTCTTACGTAACTTTTTGTTGTCTGTAGATGGCATCACATCTGTCTCAAAAGAGTCGCAAAAGCATTCTTCAACGCTAGACAGTGCTGTACAGCCTGAAGATTTGACACAGAAATGTATGGATTCACAAATTTTACTTTGTTGTCAGGATGGCTTGCATTTGTTCTCTTTATGTTCTATAATTCAGGTGCCTTTCTTTTACAATTCACTACTGTAGCATTTCGTGTTATTCTCCTAAATTCGCCAGTTTGTAATAGATTATGTAACTATAGGACGATATCAACCCTGTACATGAAGTGAAACTTCCTAAACCGTGTTCTTGGACTTCCATTCTTAAGAATGACGCTGAAAATTATGGACTGATTTTAGTATATCAGAGTGGAGCAGTTGAAATAAGGTAAAAGGATTTTATTTACATCTTTCTTTAGTATTGTACTCTTCTCATGCATACCTTAGCAGTGAAATGAAAAATACTGGCTTACAGGCATGTTCTGATTGTATGCTTTTGGTGATGGATTTTATTTTTTCCTGAGATTACCAATTCTTCGAGATTCATTCGTCATTGTTCGAGTATTTGATGTATGTTTATGGAAAACTTATGATTAATCTTATCCAATCTCTTGCCAGGTCCTTGCCAGATCTTGATGTCTTGGGAGAATCCTCATTACTGTCTATACTTCGGTGGAATTCCAAGATAAACATGGATAAGACCATAAGTTCTCCTGGTAAAGCGATGATTTCACTGGTTAGTATTATTTTCACTTCGTTCGTCCCTTCTGCTTAAAAAGATAGACTACTTGTTTGACTCCTGTTACTGCTTGTTTGACTCCTGCTACTGCTTGCTATTTACGTTATGGAACTATCAACAACATTTCATTAGTATAGTGTTTCTCTATGATATATTGAAACCAATAGAACTGCTTACGGTTGCTTTCCCTGCCCACGCTCCAGATATAGTTAGGACAACTTCTAACTCTCACCATAATGCTTCTACCCAGTTTATGGTTGTTGTAAATATTTTCCCGACAATTACAACTGGTTAACAGTCTATGACAATGTTTCAAAATGTCAAGCAATTATGAAACAGTCCTGGAAGAATGAGGCAGGATAACTTGGTACAATCTAAGGGGTTATGATAGGCTGCTAAGGGCTCAGTATTAACTTCACTCTTGATTGTGTTTTCCTTGTGCTAATATTTTTGCTAAGCGTTCTTTCAATTTGTAGGTGAATGGGTCTGAATTTGCTGTCTTTACACTGTTGGCCTTCGGAAATGACTTCAGGTCTGTCACTCTTATTTATATTCTGTCTTGCATGTAATCTCCATTCCTAAAATACTCGGCCTGCTGCCCAGAGGGCGATGCAAAGAGTTTCCCCACACATTCATGAGCTCTCTGTTTATGATACAAAGGATGACAATGACCTGTTTATAGGATTCCGGAAGCTTTACCTTCACTTCATAAGAAATTCCCTGCGGCTGCTGCAGACGATGTCACTACATCCCAACATCAAAAGAAGAAACAGGTTCCTACAATGTGATAGCGGCTTCTATTTTTTGTCTTTTAGTAGACCTTTTATGGAAGGTGATTTTCTGCTTTTGCTAGAATGTTACCACCAGTATTTTTGGTGGCATAATGAAAGGGTCTAAAGGACAGCAGGCTGCTGATTATGTTAATGTTCGAGATGCTCTTGTTACTCATCTGGAAAACATATTCTCTAGATTTCCTTTCTCAGACGCAACAAATGCAACAGATGACCTTGGAATCCTGGAACTGAAGTTAGGTATTTTCCTTGGCCCAACTATGCCCATTTTTGAAATTTGGTTATGGTCCACCAGTACAGATTTTCCCTTAACTGCCTGTGTTCTTCTGTTACAGATGATATTGAAATTGACGAACATGTTCATGTTAATTCATCATCTCTCAGCAGTGATGATGTCAAAATAGGTATTTTTTGATGCTACACAGTCAATAGAATCCTATTTTTATTTCCTTCTTCAATCCTTGATGAATTTGTTGTTTTATTCCACTCGTCCAGAAAAGGAAACCGATAGAGACAGGTTGTTTGAAGGTGGTTCTAGTGATGCCAAGCCAAGACAAAGAACTCGTGAAGAAATCATTGCTAAATATAGAAACAAGGGGGTAATATTATCTTACAAATATATCTAACTATGAATAACTGCATTTGGGCATTTGCATTTACTGATTTGCTCATTACTTGTAGGATGCTGCCTCTGCTGCAGCAGAGGCAAAAGATAAGCTTCTCGAGCGTCAGGAGAAACTCGAGGTATGTCTTAAAGCAAGTTTTAGTTAACCTTCCTCGAGCAATTTAAAGTGGTGGTTATTTCCACGAAATGACATTGAAAGAAGTCATTTCGGAGATGCTAAGTTGTCACATGTCAAAATCGTGAACCTTGACACCTATAGTAGGTTATAATGAGCTGAATTCTCGCCTCCCAAAGTCTAGTATCATCTCTTTACCTCCTTGAAAAGACATTTTTGTACTTTAAGATGCCTGGCTCTACTTTAGAAGACCTGGATGAGGCGTAGTTTGTGGCATTGTTTTAGATCGCAGTAATCTTTCTCTTAATTTTAATTGGACAATTGGCTTCTTGAGTGCAGTGTTTAGGCTAGAAGCTTCAGTGGGTTGTCCCAACCTCATGAATAATTCCTCCCTTTCCACGTGTCTTTATTTGATGGAAATGGACTAATTCAAATTAGAAATGTATCATGAGAAATTAGCAAACACCATTTATCTCCTCCATAATTTGTTTCATCTTAAGCTCCAAGAAAGACCATTTGATTTTTTCGGATCATGTAGTGTTATTGAACTTTATGGCTTTACTAGAAAAGAAGGGCACCAGTGCTTCTTTGTCTCGGCATGGGTTCAATGTTTTGTCACATTACAACTGTTCGGGTGTATTTATTATGTCAGTAAAAACTTCCCTTGATGAAATCCTATTTATACTCTTGGGTTACCTTTGAGATTTTGAAAATGTTTCTCCAAGGAGAATATTTTCCACTAATTAGGGGAAAATGATTTCCGTTAACTTTCCCCTTAAAAGTATCTCCAACTCTTTTTCTGTATCACTTGCTTCAATCAATACACTTAGACACTGTTATCCACTTCAATACCCAAAAACATTAATTAGAACACTATAGTCATATGGCAGAGCTAGGGTATCGCAAGGGTGTTCATCAAAGTCCCCTTCATTAAAAATATTTACTATAGATATAAGATATAAGGTCAAAATTATCTTTTATGTTTATATAGGAGATGTTGAATCCCCTGACTTCTTGGTATGTTTACTTTTAATATTTTGAATCTCTTTACTGAAAATTTTGGCTCCACCACTCATATCCTATCATACACCTTGTTGGGCTACCATTTTCACTTTTATATGATGTCAAAACACTAAAAATCATTCAAGATAAAACATTCTCCTCCATAAAAAACGCACCCCTCTTTTACATAGGTGTCTTTAACGTTCTACCATCTTTTCCTTGTAAAATCTGCTTAATCTAATAATGCTCAGTTCTGAGATTGAAATTCTGATAACCCTCCTTTTTGGTTTCCTGTTTCCTGTAACTGTCTTTACCAGAGGCTCAGTAAGAACACACAAGAGCTACAAAGTGGTGCCGAGAACTTTGCGGATCTTGCAGGTGAGCTTGTCAAGGCCATGGAGAAACGCAAGTGGTGGAACCTGTAAATCTGTAATAGTATGGCAGGTTAACACACACACACACACACAACAAAAAATGCATAATTGTGCATATTGTAAACGTGTATGAATATGATCCATTTCTCTCTATGTAACATGGTACAGAAAAAACGAATTTTAAAGCGCATAAAGGATTAAAGGTCTACAGTGAATTGTTGACTTTCTTTAGTTGTTGCACAAGGAAAATTTATAATTTGACTAATTTGTTCCAATTCACCTCAAATGGCCCCACAAACTTTAGAAAATACATTAATTAATAACTCCCTGTTAGAGTATATTACATGGTCTTTAAATTGACCACAAGCATGGACGGCACTTGCCATAAATTACACGTTCTGATCAGAATATGCCGTGAAACATCTCAAGGCGGGGAATTTTGTGTAGAGAAATATAGCGAAGAAAAGTAAATCGGAGAAACCTTCTTACCCAAGATCGTTCTTAAGATTGGAAGATTCAAGCCTAAAGACATGGAAAGTAAAAAGGAGAATTTGATTATGGAAGAAAGGCTTTCTTAGAATTGGGCTGATAACGATTTTTGGGGTTGGTTTTGGCTTGGCTTGGCTTGTATTGGTAGTATTAGCTTACAATTAGGGTTAGTTTGGCTTGATTCAAATGCCTAATGTCATTCCTATTTATACTTGTGCAGGGATGCTTCTAGATATTATTCTAGATACATCCATAAAAAAACTAATCATCTTTATCCCCTACCACTACTCTAGAATATCTAGATTTTTCTTTAGTGATAATTATCCAAGATCACACTAGACTATTCTATAATTCTATCCTCAACTATAAATATCTAAGTGTCTAGAATTTTTAGGACAATTCCTAAATACAATATATATCAAAGATATTATATTATAACTTTCTAGAAACTCTTTTAAATATCTATGATATTTTTGTTCTTCCAAAAAATTTACTTTAATTTTTTACACTCCCCCTTAAAGTAATTTTTTGGAAGCTATCCCGAACTTGTCGCGGAAGAACTCAGACGAATCTTTTGGACGTGTCTTGGTGAAGATCTCAGCAATGTTTTCCCGACACTTCTTCCTTCTTCAAATGATGATGGTTTTCCGCCGATAATTGGGCCTCCAAAGAAACATGAATATGCCTTGATAAAATTTTCATCTCTCGTAGATGCGAGTCTTGCCCATTATTTCTTATTGGCCTTTGCGAACCACGTGAATCATCTTCATGCCGAATTTTACATTCTGAGTTTCCGTACTCCCCTTTCTCTTAGCTCCTTAACAATTGTGTTATATGGAGAAACACCGAGTCGGTGACGATCCGACCATTAATTTCCGCGAAGACTTAGCACTACCGTAGGATCCACCACTAGAATCCTTTTTCGCCCTCCTCAATGAACCGTTTGTCGGCTTCGAGCATCCGAGAACCATGTTATCCGTCTCTCCATATGAAATCGAGCCTTCAACGTCAACCTCTTCATTTATTTTACCGCCGGCTTCTCCATCTCGCTTTCGCATTTGATCGAGCTAGTGACGAGTCCGATATGCGGCGTATGATTGGCCGCAGACCCCAACTTCCACTACGACTCCCTCAATGCTTTCTCTAGAATGGTCACCATTTTCATATATAGTTTTAGAACCTTCATGCTCGTGTTCTACTTCAACATCCTCCACGTCCGTACTTTTTATTACTAATTTTAAGATCTCGCTTCGTTTATTTCCTCGATAACGCCACCACGTCACTAGTACCGAACGTCATTGGAATCTTCTTGCTTTTTGATGACACCCGTTGTCTTCCTTCTCCACGTAATGGACCGTATTATATCCCGAATCCACGATCCACCTCTTTCGAAATTGGAGAGAAGCTAAGGCATCTACTACTCGAGTCTCGCCTACAAAGCACCTTCCCGTCTTCTTCTTCAGAGCTCTCTCGGTTTGAGCCATGTAGCTTTCCTTGGCTCGGCAAAATCTTTTATATGTCCTACTTCACCACATCGATAACATTTAATAGTCTTCTTGCCATTATTAGAAGACTCTTCCTTCTGTCTTCGCGAGCTTGACCCCTCATGGAATTCGAGAATGTGTCATCTCTCTTGAGCTACTTTGCTTTGGTCTTCCTTTAAAATTCCTCTTGTAAGCTACAAGAGCGTTTCCTTCCCCTTCTTTGATAGACACACTAGCTATCTGTTTGGCTAGTAGCTCCTGTGATGACAACAAATTCTCAAACTCCTCCAAGGATGGTTGTTGAGCCCATCCTTGAATTGATGTAACAAAAGGAATATATTCTTTTTTTAAACCACGAATGATAATTCTTCTCATTCGTGCTTCAGAGATAGCCTCATCTGGATTTAATAATGAGATCTCTGAACATAAGTTCTTAATCTTCAAAAAATATTCGGCAATAGAAAGATTACCTTGAATGGTATTAGCCAATTCATTCTCCAAGATTTGTAGCCGCGCTTCATCCTTCTTATTGAACAGCCGATCAAGGGTCCTCCATATTTCATGAGCTGATTTACACCTTATAATATGATCAAATAAACTAGGAGAGATGGACCTCTTCAGGATGAACTCCGCCTTTGCATTAATCTGCTTCCACTTCTTGCATGCGTCGCTATTTTCCGGTCCGTCAATAGGAGGACTTGTGTAACTACCATTAACAACATCCCACAAATCCACTCCCACAAGGTATGACTCCATACATGTCTTCCATACCTTGTAATTGACCGATTCAACAACTCCATCGGCCCATTAACACGGCCGCTTAAATCCATTTAGAGAAACCAGTTGAATCTACCCAAGAACCGATCTTGAAATAAAATCCGTAAGCCAACTACGGCTATGGCTCGATACCATGTAGAAATATAGAAAAGAAAAGTAAATCGGAGAAACCTTCTGCTAGCCCAAGATTGTTACTAAGATTGGAAGATTCAACTAAAGAAGAGGAAGCTATGAAAAGGAGAATTTGATTATGGAAGAAAGACTTTCTTAAATTGGCTTAAATGACTTACAGTTGGGGTTGGTTTGGCTTGGCTTGGCTTGTATTGGTAGTATTAGCTTACAATTAGGGTTAGTTTGGCTTGATTACAAATGCCTAATGTCACTCCTATTTATACTTGTCTAGGGATGCTTCTAGATATTATTCTAGATACATCCATAAGAAAAAACTAATCATCTTTATCCCCTACCACTACTCTAGAATATCTAGATTTTTCTTTAGTGATAATTATCAAGATCCTACACTAGACTATTCTAGATAATTCTATCCTCAACTATAAATATCTAAAGTGTCTAGAATTTCTAGACAATTCCTAAATACAATATATATCAAAGATATTATATTATAACTTTCTAGAAACTCTTTTAAATATCTATGATATTTTTGTTCTTCCAAAAAATTTACTTTAATTTTTCACATTTTGATCTTGACTTTTATGTCATCTTCCGACCAACCTAATACTATAAATAAGAAACTAGCTCCGATTTCCAATAGTTGATGCACTTTTAATCAACATTCAATATGTTGAAGCACTTCTCTCCAATTCTCGTTGATGCACTTTGTCACCCAAACTCAATTTTTTTAACTCACTTCTCCAATTTTTAGAGAAGATCGTTCCTTCCTTCCTCTTGTGCATATTTTCTTGCACCTCTTTAAACTTGCAATATTTTTGTCGGTCCTTCTCAGCATGATTATTTTTCATGCATATCATTGGCCTTGTGTTTGCCAAAATAATTATCACTAGCCAGACGGGCGGCATATATGAGTTATAGCCCCCTGCTGACAGCGGAAACTCTTTGATTCTCTACCAGGATCGTAGAAGCTCTGATACCAATTTGAAGGAAAATATTTTATTGATAAACTGTACGAATATCTACAATATCTCTTGTTCTCTCTTTTTTCTCTTATTATGAAAATAGATAGCAGCATCCCTATTTATAATAGTATGAAACCTACTTTAACTCAAAAAAGGAAAATCTATTCCTATATTAATTTGACTATAAATCCTAACTAGACATGAACTAAAATATCAAATCCTAATCAATTTTAATTTCCTACAACTTTGAATTATTATTTCCAACATTTGTTTATTGACAAATACTTTTCATAGAGAAAACATTTTAGAATTTAACGTAATTAATGAAACGTTATAAAATGTCTTTGTCAAAAATATATTTTACCACACACCCCCATATTGAAGAAAAGCAGGAATTGTGGAAATTGGGTGTGACTGTCTTTCTTTGGATTGTGATTTGATCAGCTAAGTCTGAAACAACATAAATAATTTACTCACACTTGATATTTACACCAAATATCAGTTTGTCACGATTAGTGATAACATTGTTAATTAATTACAATTAAGTGAAAACCGTGTATACAACGAAGTATGTCATGTATTTAACTGGTTGATTTAATACCGTGTGTCAATAAATTTATCCCCTTCAACAACAGTTTCCCCCAACGTGATTCTCATTTTATTATTTCTGCTATTTTCTAAAGAAGTTACTTTATCAACGTAGTGCAAATTAAGCATCCTTTTCTCATGTCACCATTAACCAGTTCTAATGTATCCATTACGTCCTATGGCCATCAATATCATTGCCGTCCATCAAAATTCAGCTACAAGAAGTGAATGCATACTTTATCCCAATTTTCTTTCTTTCGTGTCCTTAAAACTCATTTTTAGGCAAAATAGCAGTTAAGAAAGAGCTCTTCCAATTCTGAATATCAATTTTGAAAAATAATATAAGAATGAGTTAAATGTTATTTCCGGAATAGCTAAGCTCACCGTCCAAATGGGAAATCTCTTTTTCCAAGTCACGACTTTTGTTTAGGATGACCCAAAAAGTAAAATCAACAAGAAGTATGTATTTTAAAAATACACGGGAGCAAAGACTATTTGACTAGAGACGTGGCATGTACAGAGAGTACAATAGTCAACAGCAAATCAATCAATGCCAGTTAGGGGTAGGCGTTTGGGCCATCAGATTGGACATGAAATTTTCGGTTTGAATATTCAGTTTTCAGATTGAAGAAATTACAATCCAAATCCAATCCAAATAAGTTCTAATTGGATTGGATATTTTAAGTTCGGTTTCGGATTATTCGGTTTGGATATTTCGGATTTGACTCTTGAAACTTAAGGCAAACTTATTAGGAAAGATATTCATGTGTTAGTTCCACAGAGGTAAATCTAAATCTTAATTGCTCAGTAAAAAAAGTATTCCGGTTCAAATTAGGATTAACAAATCCAAGTCATGTCCAACATAGTAAATTCATACCAAATAAAAGCATTCTGGTAAAGTGGAAAGGAACAAAATAAAATCTAAGTAGTCATCTGGAAAAATAACAAAGAATTTTGTCATTGGTGACACTAATGTGAGACTTTTGAGACTTGAGAAGTAAGAAAACCCTATATTATATTCGGTTTGGGAATTTGGCACAGTGTGCCAAGTGTTAGACTAATTTGGCATATATTAGCCAATCTTTAATAAGTTGGGGATAAGGCACCGTTACCCCCCTGAACTATACCCGAATTTGCTACGACACACCTTACCTTTCCCAGGGTCCTATTACCCCCCTAAACTTATTTAAAACGGAATAATTACCCCCAAAATGCCCGCTCTCATATGGGAGAGTGACATACACTCTCCTTGCCACATGTGTATTTATTTGTTTTCTTCTTCTTTTTTAATTTTTTCGACTTACGTGTCAATTTTTTTAAAATAAAAATAAAAAAGCTGAATTTTCATTAAAAAAAATGAGTTTTAAAACCCGTCTTTTTTTTTAATTTGAAAATTTGATTTTTTTTAAACCCATTTAAAAAAAAAAAAAACTAAAAACATGGATTAAAAACTGAATTTTCTTTTTAAAAAAAGGATTTTTAAAACCCTTTTTTTAAAAAAAATTGAAAATTTGTTTTTTTTTTAAAACCCGTTTTTGAAAAAGAAAAAAAAACTGAAAAATGATTTTTTTTTTTTTAAATATGGAAAAATGGATTTGTTAAAAATATGGAAAACTTGATTATTTTTTTAAAATGTCTTAAAAAATCTTGATTTTCATGATTTCATTTTCTTAGGACACTTTTATTTTTCAAATAAAATCCGGAAAAGTGTTTTTCTTGCCAAAATGTGAAAAAAACTGAATTTTTATAAAATTTTGAAAAAATTAATTATTTTCTTAACATGTGGAAAACCCTTGTTTTAAAACTAAATGTGGAAGACTAGATTTATTTTCAAATTTTAAGAAAATGCAGATTTTTAAGAAAAAAAAAAAATTAAGTTTTCCCTTTTTTATGTTTTCACTCTCTCAAGAGAGTGAAACACACTCTCTTTGCCACGTCGAGCGTTTGGGGGTAATTATTCCGTTTTAAATAAGTTTAGGGGGGTAATAGGGCCCAGGGAAAGGTAAGGTGTGTCGTAGCAAATTCGGGTATAGTTGAGGGGGGTAATGGTGCCTTATCCCAATAAGTTGGCATAAAAAGGCCAATATATATGTTTTGGGTCAAATATTTTAGCACAACATGACCCAGAACCTTTTGAGAAAAAATAGCTCTCATCTTCTCATTCTCTCTCTACTTTGTTCTCTTTATACGTTGGTTTCTCCATTTCTTTTGTCCACTTTATTTTCTTAGTTTCTCATTCTCTCTCCAAAATTCCCCCCACCACTTTCTTCTCCTAAAATCATTCAATTAGAACTCCCATTACAATTAGAACTTCCACTACAAGAATCTTGTTTTTAAAAAAAATGGATTTAGTGGAGTTCAAGAGTCGAATACATTTCTGATTTTGAACATTCCAAATTCAAAAAATTTGATGGGTAATTCTGAATCTGAAGATTCTGATTTCAAATATTCTGATATGGATAATTCTGATTCTGAATCTATTCGATAGAATTCGTGCATTGGATGATGAATGCAATTTTGAGTTGTATACACCTAATGAATGCATATGTTTGGGTTCTTGTTTTTTTATCGCATTGCTATTTTGTATACATATATTTTATACACCTTCTAGTTTTTTTTTTCTTCAGGTTGTTATAGTCACTGTAGACAATAAAATTCGCGCCGAGAAAATAATAATCAAGACAGAAAAATATCGCAACAATCGTTGTATTTGATTTCAGAATATGAGTGTTACAATCTCTATAATTCCTCTGATTCGTCTTTTCAACAATAAATTCAAGGGCTTTTGAGCTTATTCTTGAACTTGATGGATTTGATCTTGACTTGTACTTCAATTCAAGGGCTTTTGAGCTTGATCTTGAATCTGGTGGTCTTGATCTTGAACTTGTACTTGGATTCAAGGCTTGAAGCTTGATCTTGAATCTTCGTCTGGGTCTCTAGAACTTCTAGAGAAATACTTGAATGCTTGAACGCTTTTAGCTTGTAGAGAAATCTGCGGCGTTTGATCCACGAGCTCTCCCTGGCTTCTTGTTAGAATTTCTAGTCCCCTTTCCTGAATTATGAGACCCCTATTTATAGTTGTAGGATGGAGGAGTTGTGATAAGGACAGGCTTTTTCGACCAATAAGATTTAAGGCGACATGTCGATATTTGATTGGCGAACATGTCACTTGTACACGTGGCACATCTTCATTGGCCTTTGATTTGACTAGGCATGCTGCATCATTTTGACACGTGGCATGACGCTATAGGCTCCTTTACTTGACTTGGCGTGCCACGTCATTTGACATGTGGCACCAACTCGGGCCTCTTGAATAAGATGACATCTTGGGCTTGACAAAGTGGGCTCGTTATTTATAGCCCAAATGAATGGACTAGCCCAATAGAAATCGGATCTTTAATTAAATCCGTATTATTGGACTTAAATAATTAACCCAATTATATTAATCCGTAATATTTATTTGGACTAATATATCTTGAATTTACTATAATCCGAATTTCTTACGGATTTAAATTCAATAAAATTTCATTATCTACAGTCACCTAATGTATACATATGTTTGATTATTGTATTTCTTGAATCTGTAAAAAACATATATTGTATGCACATTTTGGTTATATAAACGAAATGTATACACATGCCGGGTTTTATTGCATATGCTTGTATACATCTATTGTATACACGTGCTTGTTTGTTGAATACAGTTGATTTATTGTTTGATTTTAGTTGGGTTTGCATAGACATATTGTATACACCTTCTGATTTGGATACATATGGTTGTGCACATAACAAATTGAACTCGTTTTTCTAAATTATAAAAGAATACATCAATTAAATGTATACATCAAGTATTCTATTCGACGACTACATGTATACATAAATTATTCTTGAAAAGGAAAACAACTTATTTTTTATTTTGTACATCAAATGTATACGTAAACTATTCTCTGTAATCAAATTCATGTTACTTCACAATATATATCATAATGTATACATGATACTTCATAGTATACATCAATATGTATACATGGTACTTCACAATACATATATATATGTACATGGTACTTTATAATATATCATGATAGATTTTCGATTTTGATCGGAGAAATTTAAGAACATGGAAGAAAAGAGAGTGAAAAAAATTAATGAGATATATACAGTAATGGAGAGATGGAAGAAATAAGAGAGAAACATTAAAGAGATTTCTTTACTGGAATTTTCTATTTGTTGGGTTCCTAGAGATCTAATTTTAGGGATATCAATTGTATCCTTAATTTTAAGGATACAATAATTTGAAATAAGAAATTATCTTTATTTGAATACCCTTTACTAACAACTCTCCACTTTTTAAGTATATAATAATTGGGTAAAAATTTAATTAATATCTGAAATTGGTATCCATTTGTGACATCTTATCTTTAGTTGCATTTTTTTAAAATTATTTTTGTTATTGATAGGAGTTTTTAATCAAATACATAAAAAGACATCCATTACCCTATTTTTGGGGTGAGATTAGGGGGGAAATATTCCTTCCCCCATTTTTGATCCGGCATAAGACAAATGGCTACTCAATGCCATTTCTTTTAGGTTTCATTTACTAAATAAAATATTTGGTTAAAAATATGCAAATTTTATTTAAGAGTTGTAATGTATGTCAATTCCCCATTTGGTTTAGTAGAGAATTGTATATTAGATTTAATATTTTATTGGGTAGGGCGCCGTACTAATCTATTGGACCTTTAGAAATTAGACTTATTAGTACTGGGCACATATGATATAGGTAGGTCTAGATAAAAGGTATAAAAATTTCGAATTTTCGGATATCCAAAAATCCGTAGTACTAAATCCATATCCAATCCAAAATTCATAAATTTTAAAAATAAAATCCGAAATCTAATCCATAATCCAAATATCCAAACCAACTATTAAAAAAGTTCGGATTTCGGGTTCGCCCAAACTGTGCCCACCCCTAATGCCACTTGGATCAGAGATCGGAGAATCTCCCACTTTTTTTTTTTTTTTTTGTCAATATTCTTAGTCTCATCGTTTAAGTATTACTAGTTTACTACCATGTATAGCATTTGTTTAACTCTATAACTCGTCCATTAGTTTAAGAACAAAATAATAAACGAGATAAATTGGACAAAAACTAAAAGAAATCCAGAAAAGGATGATGAGAAGTAAAGAAAAGCCTCACTCAAATTTTGATACTCCCTCCGTCCCAAAAAGATGATCTTACTTTCCTTATTAGTTTGTCCCAAAAAAATTGGCACATTTCTATATTAGAAACAATTTAACTTTATGAGATGATTTATAGCCACACAAATATCTAAGGCTTGCTTTGGACCACACATTTTAAAAATCTTTCTTTATTTCTTAAATTCTGTACCAAATCAAATTAAGACAATCTCTTTGGGACGGAGGAATTTCATTTTATTTGTTCATTAAGCAAATAGAAGAAATAGTTTCGACGGGTTAAATGACGTATCCACGACACTATTCGAAGAGTTGCAGAGAAATGAGGATATTATCGCAATAATTCTGGAGCACAGAAAACTATTTCTGTACACTCTTGGTTATTGACCCTACGCACTCAAATAATGGTCAACAATCCACTATCAATCCTATTTACTGGCCAATCATTTCATGTGGTTTGAAGTATTTGAAATTGTCATCTCAATTTTAGAGCATTCTAATAAATCATTTCCTAAGTTGTACGGGCCGTTAGTTGGCGGAGATTATCCAACTATACACTACATAATTGAAGGAGTTTCAGGCCAAATTGCCGAAAATTAAGGATGACTATTTTTTTCATTCGATAAGGCACTGTTTAAATATGGGGAAACTTACACAAATGACTACAATTTAGGATTTTTTTTTTTTAGGCATAGCTACACTTTTACTAATTACATTTCGTAGCTACAGTAACGTGTATTGAAATTCGGTTGTATTCCAATTCTATTGTATTTCGCTGTATTCAATTCGGATGTATTCATTCGTAAATACTTTTACACTGTATTCAACTTATTGTATTTAAATTCGGTTGTATTCAAACAACATAAATGCAAAAAAATACACGGATATTCAGCTTTATTCAAAATTCACTGTATTCATTTGTATATATATAAAAAAAAAATCTCAAAATACAAACGAAAAATACATAAAGAAACACTCTATTTTACACTAAAAAAATAACGAACACATTGAAATACACTTAGATCTGAGATACAAGAAAAAAAATACACTCGGATTTGAAATACAAGAAAAAAGATACACTCAGATTTGAGATACAAGAAATAAAATACAGCCAGATCTGAGATACAAGAAATAAAATACAGCCAGTTCTGAAATACAAGAAATAAAATACATTTAGATTTGAGAAAATACACTCAGATCTGAAAAAAAAAAAAATCGATCGATTGGCCATGGATTCCAGCCATAGAAGATGACGGCGGGGAGGAGAGAAACCAGCAATTTTGAAGGAGAAGCCAACAGTGGATCTAGCTAAATCTGATTCAATTTCGAAGTAAAAGCCAACAATGAAGCTCTATTTTA
The DNA here is from genome assembly GCF_029784015.1 of Lycium ferocissimum. NCBI lineage: Eukaryota > Viridiplantae > Streptophyta > Magnoliopsida > Solanales > Solanaceae > Lycium > Lycium ferocissimum. The sequence goes on along the minus strand of NC_081342.1, from coordinate 37,019,668 downwards.
ATGGTGGAGCTCTCTTTCAATGGTGGTTATGAGAAATATACTCAAAAAAGTTGATAACGAGTAGGGGCGGATCCACCCTATAGGTTGGGGGTGGCATGGCACCCCCTCGATAAATAAATTTTTTATATACTTTGTAATCTGCTTAAATTAGGTTAAATTTTTTATCCTGCCACCCCCAGTCGTAAATTAGACAAAGGTGTCACGGCTGGTAGACAAGTTTGAATCTATCTTGAATATTTTTCGACTCCCATTTTTCTTTGCGCTTTTTACTTCCTTTGCACCATTTTCGGCCCTCCCAATTTTCTAGTTATCTTTTTATTATTTATATTGCCTTTCCTCTTTTCTATTATTTTATACGTAATTCTACAGCGAACACACAAAGAAACTTCAAAATCCCTTAAATTAAGCATTTCTCTTAATCTCAAATCTGTGAGTATTTAAATCGAAAAACTTGGGTCTCAATGGGAATTTTGGATTGAGATCAAAATTCAATTTTTATTTATTTATAATTTCTTTTGTTTATTACTCCCTTCGTCCATGTTTACTAGTCTATATTTGACTTGGGACACTCGTAATAAGCAATAAATAAAATGAGAAATGAATTGGAGTACTTAATAATAAGGGTAAAATAGGTATAAAATGATAAAATATGTCTTGGTTTTTCAAACTATATAACTTACAAGTAAAAGTGGACATATATTTTTAGTATAATGGACAAATAAAAATGGACGGAGGGAGTGTATTATAAAAATTTATGTTATTCTATAATTGTTAAATTCAATCTAAATCACTTTACTACTTAAATTGTGATGGAAATTTCGTAAAAATCTTTAGAAAAAATATGAAATTTATGATTTATTTTTGAGAACTTGTAGTTTATCTAATTCTACATTTACTTATGGGGAGTATTTACCTATTAAAGAGTTTTTCTATTATTTTTCTTATTTTGATTGGCGTAATTCCTTTATTGAAGATGTTGTTTTACTTGTGCAAATTCATTTTTAATATACATAAGAGATGCAAGTCCCTTGGTGAAAATGTTGATTTTACTTTTGTTGTTAATGAGTGTGATTCCTTGTTTAAGATGCGAAAAATATGTTCGTTTTTTAAATTTTTGAGGTGCAATTTTCATATTTGTAAATAAATAAAAAACCTATTAAGTTGACCCGAATAAACTAAAAAGAGATGGACCCGACCTAAATATACGTTCCTAACAAGATGTATATTGAAGAAAATTGTGGCACCCGCCACCTTCAAATCCTAGATCCGCCTCTGATAACGAGTCAAATTGGCTAGATCTGCAGTGAAGGATGAAGTCTTGTATGTGTGACCACGTTTGTATTGCACATGAGATATCAGTTAGAAAATATTCATCTTTTTCTTACGGAAAAATTTATAAGGTGACAAGTGACAACCAAGTCCTAAACTAATTAAGTTCGGGAAAAGGGTCAAATTTACCCTTCAAGTATGGTTTATAGTTTAAATTTCTTTCTTCGTCAAAGTTTGGGATTAAATTTGCCCTCCCCGTTAGGATCTTGTTATATTTTTTTTTTTGGATGGAAATATGACTTGGACTAAAAAATTAAATGCATGTAGGCTCCACATAAGCTCCACATAGACTCCCTCCGTCCTAATTTATGTGGTATTCTTTCCTTTTTAGTCTGTCTCAAAATAATGTCACCTTTCTATATTTAGAAGTAATTTAACTTTAAAATTTTGATTTTACCTTTAATGAAATGATTTATAGCCGTACAAATGTCTAAGGTTTGTTTTAGACCATAAATTTCAACAATCTTCCTTTCTTTCTTAAAACTTTGTGCTTAGTCAAACGGTGCCATATATATATATATATATATTTTTTTTTTTTTTGGTAAACCGTAAATATTACTATTAACAAACAAAAGAACCATTACACCTAGGTGCCACATAAATTGGGACGGAGTTTATCGAATATATCTTTCAGTCGTTTATTTGATCATTCAGTTGTTTCCTTGCATCATAAAAATGATTTTGTTGCACTTTCCCATGTAGAACCTGATTGCTGTGAAGCACGGGGTACAGAAAATCACAGGCATTACAGTGTTTGACTCGCGTGAGAAGAAAACATATGATTCTTTGCTGGAGTTGGAGGTGAGTTTCAGCTCCCAGAACAGTTATGGAGGATAATGCTTCTTTCCAATTTCATTCCCTTTTTGTTAGACCTTTTCTTATTGTTGAATGTGGTTGCGCCCGTCTAACACATGATTGTCCACACATTTTCTTTTGTTTAATTGTTGGATTACCTTTAGTATAGATCCAGACCACTGTATATTCTCATGCAACATAGTGTTGACAAGAACATTTTGTCTGCTGGCAACTAGTGTCCCTAAGAACCGAAGTTTGAAACTCAAATTGGGTTAAAATAATTGGGTTTGGGAGTCTATGTGAAGCTTATGTGGAGCCTACATAGCTAATTTTTTAGTCCAAGTCACATTTCCATCCAAAAAAGGGCAAATATAACAAGTATCCTAACGGGGAGGGCAAATTTGATCCCAAACTTTGACGGAGGGCAAATTTAAAAGATAAACCATACTTGGAGGGTAAATTTGACCCTTTTCCCAATTAAGTTCTGGGCAATCGTATGGAGAGAGATTTTGGTGAATCCATTGTTAAAAAGAGAGAGAAAAAGGAGAGAGAGTTGAGGGAGAAGAGAGAGAGGGTTGAGGGAAAAGATTAGATACAGTAGAATAATTTTGATGCAGGGGAAGGAACCGTATGTTAAGAGGTATTAGCTACCATATGTAATTAAAGTAACTATAGTTACTAAATATAAATACATCTTATATGTTCTCTACACCACATAAATTTTCCTTATGTATCTGTGTAGCATAAGGCCCAATAAAAAAGAAACTATTAGTCCTAAACCCTAAAAAGTATGATACGCGGAAGAGATATTCCACAAAGGTAAACTTAAAAATTAAATTTTGGTGTAGGATTCCTGATTATAATTTTTAGGTGTAGGAGCCAAAAAATTACTGATGTCACTGTTGATTAGAAGGATGTTTCAGTAAAACCTATAAGATGGTCAAACCAGCTTGTAAATGCCTTTTGATTTATTTACGTTTGATAAACTTAAAAGTGTTTATACCTCAAAATTTGTCATAAGTCAAGTTAGACTTGTCAGCTCATAATCACTTTAGAATTAGCTAAGATTTGTAGTATTTTGAATAAATTTGTTATAAAATTATTATTTTTTATTTTGAATAAAGCTAGAACAAAAAGTATGCAGTATTTAACTCTTTTTTAGTGTAAACATTAATATTTATTTAACTATTTATTTATAAAGTGCTTTGCAACCTTAATATTTATCAATTACTTTCAATCTGTTAAACTAAAATGGTTTTAATAGTGCGTTTGCACACTTTAAATGTATATCTATAATATCAAAAGCTCCAATGGAAGTAAATATTCTTTTAGATGCCGACATAAAAATTGACTTTCGATAAGATGTGAAAATTTACTTTTAATTTAACTTTTGAAACGTAACTTAATTTATATCGCTAAACAGTTCAAAAGATCACATTTAAGATCAGCAGAGATTAGTTACCGTGAATCTTGTGAGGGAATTCCCAAATGAGACATGAGGAAACAGTAAATAAATTATTTATATCTAATGTTTACATCAAATTAATCAAATCAATTTTGTTGATTACAATTTTAAAATTAAAATGCATCATTACATATATACACACACACGACACTTATTCATATTTATTAATTTTAATATACAAGTATAAATAAACTTTTACGCAATGAGCGTAGACAGGAGGTAAAAAGTTAAAACGACCCTCCAATAAGGCATGTGGAGAGATAATTGGAGTAAACTATGTCATAAAATAGTTTAAACTTTAAACCGACCACTTTACTCAAGGACTAGGTCTAGATGTTAGAGTCATGCCTTTAATACCGTGTGGTGCAAGAAAAATTATTTTATAGGACGAAATTCATATGTCAAGTCAATTCCAAATCGTTTATATTGTTGCATCATCCGATCACATTCATCATAGTGTATTTCACCTAAAATAATTTGACCAATATTTTCTCATCACTGGTACTTAGACCATTAGTCACAGAAAAAAAAATAGTAGTATAATATACGAGTCAGTGGTCTGTTTTGGCAAGACTGTCAATTATTCGCGCTAAGTAGAACAGTCTTCCTTAAACTAGATTTTTGCATGGAGAATTTCAATATAGAGTCTTGGATAAAATAATATAATTTTTGATTGAGTAGATTATGAAAAAAAGTCTTTGCACAACTAATGTCGTGTATGTTAGGCGTACAAAACAAAATACAGTACTATTTGTTTTGATTCTTGCCCATCAATCTTATTATTATTTTAAATGCAATATTTATTTTGATCGTTAAATTTTATTGTATCGCATTTACGTATTGTTAAATCTATTGTTGTATAACATAAAAAGTGTCCGTTTAATAAAGATCGATTTAATGTGATCGCATCAGTACCTTCTTCTTTTTTCTCATCTTTGTCCTTATTATTTATAATCCTATTTTATCCTTTATTTTTATTTTTTTATAAAAAATGTATCTCGCCCTACTCTTAATTTCTTGGTTGTAAACTTATTTATCAGATTGGTGGTGTGTGGAATTATGAAACTACTAAAAATAATATAATATCCAAATGTTATATTCATTAATACAATACAATACGATACACTATGAAATAACTTGTAACAACTAAACAACCATCGAAACAAGTTATTAGCTGGCACTTTCTAGTATAATACTTGTATTATTCATGCAAGAATTTGTATATTAATTTATATTGGGCAATTTGCACGATTGCCCTTCATACGGGCTGGTCTTTAATTTTTGCCCTTCGCTTAAAAAAGTGGCCGAAAATATCCCGAGGTTCTGTTCAAAACCCAGCAGAGTCAAAAATAATAATAATTTCGCAAGGCATAGGTTTCTATGAACAGGTGAGGTTACATAGAACCTATGCCGGATACTCTAGACTTTGCCTTGTAAGACAAATTTTGCCTTAAGGCATAACTAAAAGTCTGTCAGAGATGACAGACTTTGCCTTATAAGGCAGACTTTTAGTTATGCCTTAAGGCAAAGTTTGCCGCATAAGGTAGACTTTTGGCAAAAGATCTTGCCTTGAAAATTTGTATGTTTTTACTGAGCGGAGGTTAGAACCTAAAAAACTCGAGGTATTTTCGGCCACCTTTTTAAGCGAAGGACAAAAATTTAAGACCAGCAATTTGAGGGGCAAATATTATAGACCACCCCCAAAAAAAGGGCAATCCAATAAAAAAAAAAATTATATTAGATAGAATGTGAAATAAAATTATATAATTGGCAATAACTAAATCAAAGTATTTAAATACAAGAATGCTTTTATAGTAAGTAAATTTTACGGTAAAGGATCAAATATGCCATCGAACTATAGGAAATGGCTCATTTATGCCACTCGCCAATAGTTTGACCCATTTATACCATCGAACTATAGGAAATGACTTATTTATGCCACTCATCAATAGTTTGGCTCATTTATGCCATCGCCGCTGCCAAAATGACTCATCCATGTCATTTTTCATTAACGCTGGTTTTACAATACGAGATATGACACGTGACCTCCAACTAAATTATAGTTGTGGGTGGCGAGATATGACACGTGACCTCCAACTAAATTATAGTTGTGGGTGGGTAGGGTGTATGGGTCGGATTTTTTTTATTAATTTGGGATTTAAAATTGGGCTGATTTAATTAAACAACGTAGACCTCTAATTAGAGGCCACGTGTCATATCTGGTATTATAAAATCGGCATTAATAAAAAATGGCATGGATGAGTCATTTTGGTAATGGGCGATGGCATAAATGAGCCAAACTATTGATGAGTGGCATAAATGAGCCATTTCTGATAGTTCGATGGCATAAATGAGCCAAACTATAGATGAGTGGCATATATGAGCCATTTCTGATAGTTCGATGGCATAAATGAGCCAAACTATTGATGAGTGGCATAAATGAGTCATTTCCGATAGTTCGATGGCATATTTGAGCCTTTTCCGTAAATTTTATATATAATGTTCTTGTATTATTATTTACCGAATAATAAATTTTTACAGTAGTGTTTTTGTAAAATTAGGATGTAAACCTAATGGCCCTGAAGAGTTAATTCCCTGAAAAGTCACTCTTATTTAAAAGTTGCCTATTAATATCACTTTTGTTTCTTTTAAGACTATAATATCACTCAACTATTACTATTTTTCTAAAAAATACTAAGCACATAAAACCTTATTTCTCACCTAGTTGGCATGTCACGTCACATAATATTGTTATTTTTTAATGATAAATTTATTTAACTCATCACACTCATTAACCCAATCCAACCCAAATTCATTTAACCAACCCAACCCGTATTCAAACAATTCTAGTCAAAATATTATTTTAAAGTATGAGAATAGTAATTAGAAAGCGATCTTCGATGTGATTAAATTTTATATCTGATTTTATATTATTGAATTATAATTTCTCTACATTTATGATCAAATGAAAGCACCCATTAGATCCTAATCGATTAAGATTTATAAGGAAAATAACATTTGGTCGATGCCAGAGCCTACTCAGATCAGAACAAAACTAGTTGATTCTTTTTGGCCGGTCACGTGAACAAGTTTGCAAACACTTCTACTCAACTTTGGATTGTAAGTATAATTTTATTTTTCTCTTTGTGGCATTTTATTTTAGGACAACTTACACAAATAGCTATAATTTAGGAGTTTCTAATCATCCATAGCTACCTTTTTTAATTTACAATTCGTAGTTAGTTAAGGTCAATTCGCGTGTATTTGAATACACTGTTCTATTGTATCTAACATTATCTGATGTCGCGTGTATTTGACTGTATTTGAATACCTGCAACTTTAATTTCTCTGAATACACGTGTATTTAAAATGATTGTATTCCAGTGCATTTAAATACACGATGGAGCTGTGTATTTTATTGTATTTATATATTGATGTATCCTTTTGTTTTAACTGTATTTGAATGTACTCTAGCTCCGATCAGCAAGGTCAGCACCGGACGTCGCAAGGTTGAATGTATTCGACTGTATTTCAATGTATTTTAGTAAAATTTCAGATACAAAATTTCAAATACACTGTATTTACTCAAAAAAATTGTGTACAAACATATGTATATAGATCATTTAAACAACACATACAGTCAAATACATCCATTTTGTCCCCAAAATACAATCAGCCAAATACTTATAACTTATATTTACATAAAAAAAATAGCAAATACACTCAAATACACTTAGATCTAAGATACAACAAGGAGAAGAATCCATGGATTCCGCTATCCGTCCTGAGAAGCTTTCCTCTCCGAAGCTTCTTCTAGTTTCCTCAACCTTTCAATAACGAATACACTCAAATACACTCAGATGTGAGATACAAGAAGGAGAAGATCGGCATCACCGGTGGCTACGACTGCCGCCTTAGCTGCAGCAATGCTAAGGACCACCACGTGTATGACGACGTTGGAGCCGAGGGAGAAGAGAGAAGGAACTGAGACAATTTTAACATCTTCGCACCTTGAATACATAATCACCAAAGCTGAACCAACTATAAGATTAACTTCAATTTTGTACTTTTCTACATACGAATGAACCCATTTACCGAGCTCTAATGCACCCAGCTGCACACAAGCAGATAGAACACAAATAATTGTAACTTCATTAGGCTTTACACCTGCCATCTGCATTTCTCTAAATAACTCCAATGCAAAGTTCGTTTCACTATTTCTAACCACCATCAATCATAGCTGTCCAGCAAACATTATCCTTGGTAGAAACCAGACGAAATTCATCCATTGCCTTATTCACTAACCCATGATCAAGATAACATGATATCATAACAGTAGAGGCAACAATATATCTTTGAGGCATTTCATCACCACCTTCTTTGCATCATTAAACTCTCCGCATTTTTCATAAAGTTCCATTAGCTTTAACCTCACGAACCTGTCCGAAGCTTTACGGTTATGATGTTCATTATTCCTAATCCGATCAACTTGTTTGAAGGGAGCTCGATCTCAACCGATCCGGATCCGGTGAGAAGAACTCGATCTTAATCGATTGTGTAGGGTTAGAGAACTTGATAACCGTCCAGATCTGAGAAGAAGCCATGGATTCTGGTATCACCGACGGCTACGACTGCAGCCTTAGCTGCGGTGGCGCTAAGGAGATGTCGGAGCCGAGGGAGAAAGAGAGGGAACAGAGAGAGAGAGGTGAGAGAAGAACGCTTGAAACACTAAAATAACCTTATGTATTTGGTATAACTATGATATGTAGATTGAAAATTCACTGTAGATATGAAAAGTAATTAAATTAAATAGTAGTTACTAACCATAAATACTTTTTAGAGTTAGTTATGCCAAGTAAATATTCCTTTATTTTATCAGGCAGAGTATTAGTCTTTCAGACTTGGACGAGAAAATGACAAAAATGGTCCCTTATATTTGGGGGAGGTTTAAAGTGGTCCCTTATATATATATATATATATATATATATATATATATATATATATATATATATATATATATATATATATATATATATATATCCTCTCGTTTCAATTTATGTAACCCATTTTTGAAAGACGATATTTAAGAAAGAGTTAAGACTTTTGAAACTTATGTTTCAAAATAAATTTTGAATATTTGTGTGATTATAAATTAATTTCATGAAAATAAATTTATTTTTAAATTAGGAAAGAGGTCATTCATTTTGATACGGACTAAAAAGGAAATAGGTTCACATAAATTGACACAGAGGAAGTATATATTAATGAGCAATTTTGGTCCTTAACTTTATTGAAAGTGAGCATTTTTTATTTCCATCAAATATTTTAATAAATTCTGTCAGTTAGATTTTGGAAGAAATGTGAAAAAATATTTAATCAGAAACAAAAGAAAAATCTCATCAAACCCTACAAACTACAAACTACGATATAAAAAATGCACTAAACACCAAAATGGACAACAAAAGAAAGAGACAGAAGTTGCACTTCGGAAATTTGCACGATACTCTATAAAATAAACAAAAAATAATACAAACTGCAAAATTACACCTCAAAATGTGAGTTCATGCTAAATTCTTTTTTTCACAATTCTGTCAAATATAACAAAAAGTGATTGTTAAATAATCAGTACTAGAAAAGTTAGCTTCTTTAATACTCCCTTCGTCTAAAAAAGATTATTTTAGTTTGACTTGACACAAAGTTTAAGAAATAAAAGAAGACTTTTGAAATGTGTTGTCCAAAATAAGCCTTAGATATTTGTGTGACTGTAAATCATCTCATAAAGTTAAATTGTTTCTAAATATAGAAAGGTGTCAATCTTTTTGGGACAGACTAAAAAGAAAAGGAAGATAATCTTTTTGAAACGAAGGGAGCACTTTTTAACCGGGTATAAATAGGTATAAGACATAATTTGAGTTGGTTAAATGAGTTTGAATTGGGAAATAGAAATTTAATAGCTCATTGACCATTTAAACTTTTGAGTTTTCGAATCTCAGCGTTGTTTCATTAACATACTCCTATGAGAGAGCCAAGTCTGACCACGTCACTCTTTACACCTCCACACGTTTTTGACAGGTGACTCCTCTTTTCTCAAAAATATCTTTTCTCTTTTTAATAAAAAGAATTTTGGTGGCCACTGCTCATTTGGGTTATGAGAAAATATTTAGGGTTATGAGAAAATCCCCTATGGTCATTCTCATATGTACCGACTCCAGCTAAACTCAGGCGCCTACCTTCAGTTTCCTTCTCATGGTCTATAAAATTTTATATTACTTAGTAATTCCCGAATTAAGTATTTTAGTTTGACGGCGGACAAAGTATAAAGGATAAAAAAAAATTGAATTTTATAATTTAAATTAAAAATGTGTATATTGTATTAAAATATCTTTTGAATCTTGTGATTTTAATTTTTTTTAGAACAGATGAGAAAAAATTACCAAGGCTAAAAAATCAACAATTAATATTTAATCAAATTTTTAAAAAGTGTTTTTTCGTGTATTTTTCCCAAAAAAATATTTTTGGGCAAAAGTTATTTGTTTTTAGTTTCTAAAAATTACTTTTGCTACCCTCTAGATATTTTCTCTCAAAAGTTTAGTTAATACCTTGCTTTTTTCTTTAAATAAGCACTCATTAAAAAAAAATATTTTTTTAAAAAATAAGCTTGACCAAACAAGCTACAAGACACTTAAATAAAAAAAAAAAAAAAAAGACACTTAAATCGAGGAATAGTAATTAACAACTAGTCAACCAGTTTGATCTTATTATTTCAAGCAGTAAGAAAAGAAAATTAAATTCTCGAGCTTTATGCTGACGGTCAATGAAGAACTCAAAATACCAACAATCTCACACGCTTACTAGTGCGTGAAATAAATAAAATATGGACCCCAACTTCCTTGCTTCTTGCATACAAATCACGTTCTTCCCTTTTTATTTTTTAGTGTGATGTTAATGCCGATATGGGAATAGGAAAAGCAGTAGAAACACAGGTCTGCAAATAGCGGTATTCATCAACTATATATTAATACGGAGAAAGGTCCCCAACAATTGCACCATGAGAAGATAAGAGAAACAAGACAATCAACAAGTTGAGATTTTTGTAGCTCTAATTGAAGCACGGAATTCCCTTTGTGTTATCTTCACATATCCTCTCCTCCCTTACCCTAAATACCAACCAAAGAAATTAATTTCAAGACTTGACACAAAGACCCTTTTTATATTTTCTTGTATTAGCATTAGTTTTTCACATCGAGAGAGAGAGAGATTCAGAGTTTAAACAACATCTCTCTTTCCTCTTTTATCTCCCAAAATGGCAAGTTATGTTCTATCAGAATGTGGTGTTAGACCACTTGCAAGAATCTACCCAAAGCCTAGAACAACATGTGTACCTTCAGCCACCACAAATATTAATCTTTCAAAATCAAGAATCACACATACAGATCTGAGAGTTTCTTTATTGAATAATAAAGAAAGAAACTGGGCATTAAGGGTAAGTACCCCACTTAGGATCCAAACTGTGGGAGAAGAAGATAATAAACAAACTGAGAAAACAAACAACAACAATAATAATGGTGAATTCTTTGACCCTGGGGCACCACCACCATTTAAGTTGTCTGATATCAGGGCAGCTATTCCTAAGCATTGTTGGGTTAAGAATCCATGGAAGTCTATGAGTTATGTTGTGAGAGATGTTGCTATTGTCTTTGGGCTGGCTGCTACAGCTGCTTATTTCAATAATTGGGTTGTGTGGCCTCTTTATTGGTTTGCTCAAAGCACTATGTTTTGGGCTTTGTTTGTTCTTGGTCATGATTGGTAATCTATCTTCCTAATTTTCTTACAATGTTTTGATTTTTCTTTGCGATAATGGTCATCTAGACTGTCACTTTTTCGCGAGTTTCACGTCTCAATTATCAGTTGTTCCCTTTTCATGAAAACTGATAGTTGGTCTAGTCAGCTTTGAGGTAGTTTTTAATATGTAGATAGTGATAGTTCAATTAAAAAAATGGAACAGTTGATAGTTGGAGTTTGAAACTCGTGAAAAAAAAGAAGATATTTTATAGCATTGTTTCTTTTTCTTTTTTTCTCAAGCCTAATTTTTGCTTTTCTTTGTGAATTGTGTGCAGTGGGCATGGGAGCTTTTCAAACAACCATAAGTTGAATAGTGTTGCTGGACATATCCTTCATTCTTCCATTCTTGTTCCTTACCATGGATGGTTTGTTTCTTGAAAACTCTCCTTTTCTAGTAATGGATTTTGCTTTCTTGAAGATTATTGCTTTATTAATGAATGGTGTATTTGATGATGGTTTCAGGAGAATAAGCCATAGGACTCATCATCAGAACCATGGACATGTTGAGAACGACGAGTCATGGCATCCTGTAAGTTTCAGCAATTTCTCCAACTGTTTTGTTAATAATTTCAAAAACTATTGAGATAGTGGTTAAAAACACACCCGGACAATCATTTTTTCCCGAGTTTCATACGCCAACTATCAATTGTTCCCTTTTCCGACGTGAACTATCACCATCTATTTATTAAAACATACCTAGTTGAGTTGATGGTGATAGTTCAGGTAGGAAGGAAACAATGATAGTTGGCCTAGTCAGCTTGGGGGCGTAGCTTCGAGATGTGTACATAGATCAGGTAGGAAAAGGGAAGGGAAGATAGTTGGGGTATGAAACTCCGAAAAAGTGATAGTTCAGTGTGTTTTTGACCATTATCTCAAAACTATTTGCCTGTTCTGTCCTCCTTGACTTTTGGCTGTTCATTTGCTTTCCCAGTTACCTGAGAACATATACAAGAGTCTAGATGATGCCACAAAGAAATTGAGATTCACTCTACCCTTCCCCTTGCTTGCATATCCTTTCTATCTGGTGAGTAATTCATACTAGCATCTTTAAAGTTCCTAAGTTTGAATTGGCAACATATTCTTTTTAACTTGAATTCATAATGACAGTGGAGTAGAAGCCCTGGAAAGAAAGGTTCTCACTTTGATCCAAGCAGTGATTTGTTTGTCCCAAGTGAGAAGAAAGATGTGATCACTTCAACTTTGTGCTGGACGGCAATGGCTGCATTGCTCGTCGGTTTGTCCTTTGTCATGGGTCCTGTCCAAATGCTTAAGCTCTATGGCATCCCCTATTGGGTTAGTCCATTTTTTCTGACTTCCTTTTTTCCTATTGCCTAGCTTTTGTTTCTTCTTATTGGACTCATTATTTGAATTCAATTCAACATGTAGGGCTTTGTCATGTGGCTGGATTTAGTTACCTATTTGCATCACCATGGCCATGATGATAAACTTCCTTGGTATAGAGGACAGGTATAATAGTGATTGCTGTTAGATTTTGCTATTATAAATACCAAATGATAGGCTGGTAATATGTTTTAGTGTGTTCTGTCTCTAGAGATTCTTAGCATAACTGGTCTAATCATTTCTTGAGAAATATTAGCAGTAGTATTTTATGAAGAAGCCGATTCCACTTGCTTGGGATATGAGCGTAGTAGTTATTTTATGAACCAAAAGTTGGGAGCTGATAATTAATATGTATCAAACAGGAATGGAGTTATCTCAGAGGAGGGCTTACAACGCTTGATCGCGATTATGGATGGATTAACAACATCCACCATGACATAGGGACACATGTGATACATCATCTCTTCCCTCAAATACCACACTATCATTTGGTGGAAGCAGTAAGTATATCACATTTTATGTAAATATTAAGCTGCTCCAAACAGTGTCTTAACATGGATTGGTTACTTTTTTGAATTTGCAGACTGAAGCTGCTAAACCAGTGTTAGGGAAATATTATAAGGAGCCAAAGAAGTCAGGGCCTCTACCATTTTATTTGTTGGGATATCTCATAAAAAGCATGAAGGAGGATCACTATGTTAGTGACACTGGGGGTGTAGTATATTATCAAGCTGATCCCAACCTTTCTGGCTCTCAGAAATAGTATACCAAAATGCCAGTTAGGCAGGTGATTCTTTTTCACTAACATTATGGCCATTGGAAGACCCATTCAAGTGAGTAAATTTGGCTCCCATTAAAGAATGGGCAGGGCATATAAAATTCCTATAGAAGAGCAGTTTAAATTGTTGCCATAGTGTAATAATTGAGTGGAGAAAGGATTATTGTCTTCAGGACCTTATAATCCTCCTGTTGGGTAGGCCAGGAAAGTATATTATTTTGTAATTCTTGATTCTGAAATGATTATAAAAAGGTACTCAGTCCCACCATCTTTTTTTTTTTTTTTTTGGTTTTTTCTGTGCGTGGATCCATTAACATCACTTATGAAGGCAAAAGATATTTTTGCCCCAGGAACGTGAGGGGAGAACATGATTTAGATTAATCGGAAAGAAGATGAGAGGTGGCTAAGTCAGGAGAGGGGAAGGAAACAACAAAGGAAATGTCATTTTCAATAATAATCAATTTAAAAAACATTTTACATGTCATATTGAATAAGGGTGGGCATTCAGTTCTTCGGTTCGGTTTTTTTCAATGTCGGTTCGGTTGTTTGGTTTCGGTTACTGGTTCTGCCGAACCGTAACTATAACAATGGTGTCGCCCCCCGATAATCTTTTCCCTCAAATCCCACATTATCATTCATTCATTTGGTGGAAGACTTGTTTATCTGACCAAGTAGCATACAATTAAGTATAACTGTGGAGAACAAGTATCGACTCCAACAAGCTTAATGGATCTCATAAATGGCAATGGAAACGTCAATCTTCAATCGAGTATGGTAAAACATGATAGACAGGTGCTTAATTATACTAACAATCAGGCCATTGGACTACTAATTCGAGCCTGCATATTCACAACTGAGGCTAATTGTTCGACCAAGTGATCTAAAAATTTTCATACAGTATATTATAATAATTGACTGGAACAAAGAAATCTATCTTATTTTCCTTTCGTCTTCCGCTGGTTGGCCAAGAAAGCTTACTATCTGTATTCAGCACATCTTTTTGTTGTGCGTGGCTCCCCTAAGATCACTTATGCAGATTTTATCACGCTAGAATTGCACAAGAACGTGACTACATTGATTAAGTCAAGCAATTCGGAACGAAGAAAAAAAAAAAAAAGGAAGGGTTAGGGGGTAGGAGAAGGAAACAACAAAACATCAATTTTCAAAACTAACATTACGCAGTTTATTGGTTGTCGTCAAGGTAGTCAATCCGTTCTCTATCCAACAAGTCACTGTCTATAGCCAATCAGTTGAACTACATGAGGGAAGTTTCACTCTTACAAAGAAATGGATGTTTTTCTAAAAATACAAACTAGATGTATCATGAGATATTAGTCTTTGCCAACACTCACTAGCAGAGAAATTACAAGAGGATCAGCACCAACATTGCAGTTGATTTAACAATCTGCACTAGGGAATTTGTAACTATTCAATATTGACTAAAGGCGTAAAGATGTCACTGCATTCATAAATGATAGTATCCGTGACTCATCCTTTTGGATGCCGTCCTGTCCACATATGCCACTACTGACATCCACTCCATTGGGTTTAAGAGCAGAAAGAGCTTCACAAACATTCTCCGGGTTAATTCCCCCAGCCAAGAGCCACCCATGTTTGCTTCTAATTGATGGTAGCTTAAACTGAGCCCAGTTGAACCCTTTGCCGCTGCAAAAGTGTGTTAATACATAGTTGAACAACAGTAGCGGGTTCAAAGAGAACAAATAAGCTTGTCAGGAAAAGGGAAGGGCGTGGGGACGGGGAGGGGGGAAGAAGGAATCTTAACATGGAAAATTTCAAACGGATCGTGTTTTAAACAAAAATTGAATAAGAACCACTGCATTTGAACTGACGAACTTCCAAAATTTTAAAAGATCCTTTTTTTTTGCGGGGGAAATTTTTTTCCCAAGTGAAATTCATCTGTTTAGACCCATTTTCATTTCAGTAGAATCAAACATCAGTTTTCATCTATACACGGCACATAGACAGGTAGATAACAATTTTTATTTCATAATTTACAGCCCAACACTACTCAACCTTTGCTATGAATTCATCTTCTCTAAAATGGTCAGTGTCCACATCACTGTTTAGTGGTTTGATTCCTATCACATTAGACTCAGTTGCTCGGTCGTGCTAAGTTACAAAAAACAAGTTTGCTGAATCGAGAAAAAGAGTTTACTAATACTAACCAAATGGAATTACATCTTTGTTAATTAGCTCAATATGGGGTGGGATTAAGCTTAGTCCAAAAGAGACAGTGTATGATTACAAACACAGCCATGCCAATGACAGGTATATATATATATATATATATATGTAAGGAGAAACAGTACCTGCCACCTTTGGCACTATCCACTAGAATCCAATCAACCAGAGAAGACTCCTCATCAGAAATAGAGTTCAAAAGGCATCCCTCTTCATTTGCATGAAGTACGTATACTAAACGTTTCTCCCTGACTAAAACTGGAAAAGCATCTCGAGAACCATTTCCATGAAGCTGCTCAATTTGAACATTTTGTGGATTTGAGTATTCAAAACACGAAATTCAAGATGGTGAAAGATGACAGTTGCACACCTGCACCAATTCAAGATCTGCTGCATCAGAGGCCCTTAGTATTGTGTCAGCATTACCATCTACAAACACCCCAACTGGCTGAGCTCCATATTCTCGCACAACCTTTGAGATTTCCTTTGCAGTAGAAAGTGAAACGGAACGTTTTGAGTTAGGCCATATGATTATACCAATAAAATTGGCTCCAGCTTCTGCTGCAAGAGCAGCATCTCTAGCTGATGTAATTCCACACATTTTGACTAAAGTCCTACTTTCTGTTTGCTCTGCTTGAGCCGAGACCCCTGCTGACTGATTTAAGGTGCACATAAATCTGTTCCTGTTGGAAGTCCTCAATCGTGCTCTATTTGTAGAATATACTTCTACATCCAACAGACCTGTAAAAAAAAGAGTTTGGCAACCAGAATGATGTATCATTTCTAATATATTGTACTTCAACCAGAATTCTGAACCGGTTTTAAAAGAATCTGAAGGAAAAGTCATAATAAGTTACTTTTAAAACACCTATCAATTGCAAATTTGCATCTTTTGCACATATTGTTAATAGGAAATAGAATAAGAGAAGGTCAAAAAGGAAGACTTTTCTTTGTAAGATTTAAAAAAGCTCAAGAAAAATGAAATAGTGGAAAAGCAACCAAAGCGTAACTAGAGAAAAAATGTTAGGTTGAAGCTTCCTACCCCAGTACTTGTTAGCTTCTCTCTTTTGCTTTTGTGAAAAAGTTAAAAGGACAAATAGAATAAGTAATAGCTGTTGTGATTGCTCATTGGTCTTCACATCACGTGCTTTCTGAAGAGAATCCAAGTTCTCAGAATTCCCAACTTATTATCTTCTTAAACTACAGATAATTTCTTAAAAAATGTTACTCTCTTTCTTCTTGTTTTACTTTGTCTATTTCCTTGTAGGGTGGAGGTACTATAAGTACAAAGAATGCCATATAATCCAAACTTTCACTTACCTTGACTTCTGGGAATGCCTACTACTCTTGGTTGAAGCTGAGTTCCCATGTTGAACACTGGAAAACAAAGTACGGCTAAGACCAAGTAAATACTGACATACTGACATTAACTGACACAATGTTATGTGCTCTTATGCCACTCAAATAAATTATTAAATGAAAAGGGCCTTAGAAATTGGCAGAAGTAGATCTTTGAGAACATTAAACAAAGGTTAGCTGCTAAATAACAGCTCTTAGAAAACGTAAATATCATAATGGCACGTCCACTGGGCTTACAATTTTTTTTTTTTTTTGGTATAAAAATAGGAACTAGGAAGAGCTTTCAGGGTGACGATATGCATCTTGATAGAGATCCAAAGCTCTTTTGCAGACTGCTATTCGGGTGCACACTGCACGGAGGAACACCCCACATATCTTTAATCTAAAATCTATTAGTCTCTGGATGAGATGACACTTGCATAACTTGATAGTTTGAAGTTGTCTATTGCTTCTCATACAGTACTGACACACCCCTGGTGCTCAGCCCTATTAGAAAAGGTGTATGTATAAAAGAAGGATAAAGAGAAATATAAGTTAATGCAGAACCTGAGAGCATCTTTTCTTCCTAATTCTGTTCTACCACTGTAGTGCTATGCGAGAGAGGAGAGATGCCGTGAAAAAGTCCTGCTACTCATCAAATAAATGAACTGGTCAAATAGAGAAATTGGTGACACATTCTAATAACTAGACTAATCATCTTATACTAGCTATTCATTCAACAAAGAAACCCTTTAAAACTGGCGATTAGCAGACAAGCAACTAAAATCCAGAACACTGCAAAGCAACATAAACCATCAAATCGCGGAGATATCCAGAGTGTCTCGCTACATGATTAAATTCTAGAATAAGTACAAACTAAATATAAACAAAGGATATCTTATGTCTGTTCGGAATCCAAGGGGTCGTTTGGTGATGCAAGGATTGGGATTAATTAGTTGAAAGACAGCTGGACGTGCAGACGCAGTCAAGTTAGTTACTCTTCCAGAAGTTAGTTACAGTTGTTAAAGCTGTTAGTTGTTAACTGTACTGTGTACTGAGTTGTAGTTGAGTAGTTACTGAATTTAGGATCTATTCTTCATTCATGGATTGTATAAATACATTGTACTCTTGTAGTTGAATTCATTCATGATAATAATACAAGTTACTCTTCTTCTCTCTAAACTCTATTCCCTATTCTAGCTTAATTCTCGGTTGAACCCCTGAACAAGCAATCATCTTCTTCGAGCTACAAGCTCCTAGACTAACTATTCCATTCGGGATTACTTTTGTGCATCAATTGGTATCAGATCAATTGATCCTCGGCATTTCCATTAGGACTCGAAGCAAGAACTATGATAAACCAGTAGAAAAAAATGGAAGACAAGCTATCACAAATTCAGGAACAGTTGCAGAAATTGACGGAGTGTATGACTAGTATGAATGAAAGGAAAACACAGACGAATAAGAAGTTGTTGGAAATCAAGGAAGCCATTGGAGTTCTGACTCAAAAGGGAAAGATAAGGAGCAGGTGAGAGCGGAAGTATCAACCAACAGAGTCTGTCCAATGGATGATCATCTTGAAGGTCGAACCTCAAAATGGTTCTGCGCATAACAGGAACAATTCTTCAGCAAGAGATCCTGAACTTCTTGAAGACATGCTTCTTGCCACACATTTTACAGAAGATGAAGGTAATGTATATTCTAAAATTGGAAGAGATGTAGTCACTCCTTACATGTTCGATCAAATGCCTGAGAGAAATGGGATGTCAACGAATACCATGATATCTGATTATGCATCTTTGGCTTCTTGGTACTCTACTCAGGTTGGTAAATTTAATGTGAATTCTTGTAATGCTTTCAAGATGGAATATGAGAATATTATTTTGGATAATGAAAAGGAGAAGCATCACGGAGTTGGTGCAAAACAATGGGGATTGGATAAGTTTGTTGTTAGTAAAGGCCAAGAACAGTTCTTTCATGTCAAATATGATCGAATTAGGTTTCTGGGGGTGAAAAATGCATTTAATAATGGAACTTGTGAAGTTTATTCAAGAGCTGCTTGGAAAGAAGTGCTCTCATCTTGGAGACCTGATTTGCAGCTTCATGAAACTTCAGTGATCTCTAGTGAAGAACAGATATGGTTACAAAGACAATTTGAGAGGAGGAAATTCTGGAGTGTATCAATTTATGTGCTATGGAGAAGGCTCCTGGACCAGCTGGTTTTCCTATGTTGTTTTTTCTCTCTTTCTGGGAAATGTTGAAGGAAGATATCATAAGCACTGTCCAGTTCTTCCATTCTAACCAGACTTTTGAAAAAAGCTTTAATGCCACCTTCATTGCTTTGATCCCTAAGAAAATAGGTGCTGCTGATCTGAAGGACTACAGGCCAATAAGTTTGGTAGGTGGAGTCTACAAAATTATTGCAAAGCTACTAGCAGAAAGGTTGAAGAAAGTGGTGAGTAAGCTGATCAACAAACATCAGATGGCTTTTATAAAAGGGATACAATTTATGGATGCTGCACTCATAACTAGTGAATGTATTGATTCAAGAATGAAGGGAGTGGAACCTGGTGTTATGTGCAAACTTGATATTCAGAAAGCCTATGACCATGTAAATTGGAAATTCTTAATAAATACTCTCAGGCAGATGGGGTTTGGTAGTAAATGGCTGAGCTGGATTGAGTTTTGTATTAAAACTGTCAGGTTCTGTTCTTGTAAATGGAGAACCTGTGGGTTTTTTACCATCTGAGAGGGGTTCGAGACAGGGTGACCCTCTATCTCCTTTCCTTTTTATTCTGGCAATGGAAGGATTTGATAGCATGATGAGAATTGCAATACATAATTAGATGTATCAGGGGATTTCAAATTGGTGGTAGAGCTGGGGAGGAAATGGAGATCTGTCACCTATTGTATGCTGATGACACTTATTTTTTGTGAACCAAAGGCTGAACAGATCTGCTATATCAGATTGACGTTGATAGTTTTTGAAGCTGCATCAGGTTTGAAGGTCAACTGGGGGAAAGCAGTCTATTCCCTGTCAAAGAAGTCCCTCATATTCAAGAACTGGCAAGCATATTAAGGTGCAAAGACTAGGTATGCCACTGGGTAGCAAGCATAAGGCACTGGAGATCTGGGATGGTATAGTGGAGAAAACTGAGAAGAAGCTTGCAAAGTGGAAAGCACAATATTTGTCACTTGGGGGAAGATTAACCTTGACTCTGTGCTAGATTCTCTCCCTACATATGTGATGTCCTTATTTCCTACTCCTTCAACAGTAGTGAAAAAAAATTAGACAAGCTAAGGAGAAAATTTCTATGGCAAGGTTGCAAAGAAGGAAAGGGTTACAGTTTGGTGAAATGGGACAAAGTAATACTTAGCAAAGTAAAGTCTACGTCTTTATCTATGTGCCTATATAAAGGAATAACTTGTTTCTAAACCAAAGAAGGATTCAAAGGAATTGAATGGAAGATTAAATGTACGAGGCCATTAATAAGCTAAGATGGGTTTCCTCTCTTTGAGTAATTTAAAAGGCATATCAAATGGCGAGTTTGGGCATATTTGAATGTTTGTAGAGTTCAATCCCTCTAGAAGTAATCCTATCAACCTCGTACAATAGTGGCGACTCATAGTACTTGTGGACAAAAAGCACACTTTTAGGGTCAAAACAGGTTGAGCCCGTTAAACAAGTCATGATCCAACATACCGAAAATTTGTATGGATCAAGATGTGCTAAACCAAAGGTGCCTAACCCTCTCCAATTCAATACTACTATTCTATTTGACTATTTTTTCCCAATTTGTAACTGTACAATTGAGTTGCTACATATATCCCAAACCTTTCTCTTCTCTCCCCCACCCCTTCCGCAGAAGAAAAGGAAGTAAAAGAAGTAGAATGGATGCCAAACGGTCCGGATCAGGAAGGTGCCTGAAATCTAGAGCTTTCCTTCTTCAAATGTTCTCGCCCTAATCATGTAGAATGTGGTGAAAACAACCAAACACCAAACTAATCATTCAGCATCAAAGATCTCATCTTGCAGCCTAATTGGTATAGAGGAAAACATTGTTCAGAAAACATTTTCCAATCTTCCCATGTTTGATTTAGACAAAAAATTTGGAAAATATTTTTCTAGGAAAACAAGTTCCACAAGTTGCATTACACGCTAATTGTCTCCTCCCCACCCTCATCCCCACTACCCCACACCTTGCCCCCAACCCCCAACCTCATAGTGTTTTCCTAGATTATATACAAATGCTTTAGGGCCAATAATTTCTGCTTACATACCAAACACAAGAAAATAAGTAAGAAAACCACTTATTGTCCAGGAAAACCACTTTCCTTATACCAAACACACCCTAAATGTCACATCTTTCTGCTCAGTGTTGGAAAGGTAGCATAATTATATCCAACTCTAATATATGGTTTGTTCCATAGCTTAAGAGAGAACACGATTAAGAAAGTGTTGTGATATGTCCAGGTTTTGAAGGATGGGCTTTCAACTTAACATGTGCCATATTCTTATGGTTTTGCAATCATTCTACTAACAATACTAGTAAAAGCTGCAACTTTCCTTCTAACCAAAAAAACAGGTCAGTTGTCTACTTTCATGTCTTCTCTTTACAATATTTCTGTGCAGCGGATAGTATTTTAGAAGAAGTTAATTGATCTGTACAAAGGACAAATCATATTCTTGCTTATGAAGGCTTAGATGGCTTACTATCTTCAAAGAATTATTCTTAGGTTGATCAGCAATGGCAATGCAATCTATGGCACCGTAAATAAAGGCTATTCAGGAGCGATATGCTGGAGACCAGGTTAATTTGAACCCAAGCTTCACATATTTTTCACCGTTAGTTAGTAGAGTATTACTGGAGGACCTACATGCTTAAATTACATGGAATTTTCTTATATTTGTTCAGTGTGTAATCTTTCCTTCAACTACTTTAACTTCTTATATACATCTATTTCCAGGAGAAGATTCAACTTGAAACTGCTTGACTTTATAAATTAGCTGGCATAAATCCACTGGCAGGTCTCATATGTACTTTCTTTTTTCACTGCCAAAGCTTTCTATGGTTGACAATTCCGGTTGTTCATCCTTACACACCATACATGTGGCAAATATATATATATATATATATATATATATATATATATATATATATATGGTCTACCACCAGGATGTGCGCCGACCCTTGCCACTTCACCTATATGAATTGGGCTTTACGGAGAGCTCTCAAATGAGGTAAAACTTGAATCATCTACTTGTTCACCTATTCTCTCTAGAGGCTTTTTAACTTGAATAGCACTTGCTAAAAAAGGAGACAAATTGTTGATTCTCAAACGAGAAAGGAAAAAAGATATTTTGTGATAAGTGGAAAGCGAACTACCACTGCTGGCAATTTCAACTTTATATATATCTACCAAATTCTTTAGGTTTCTATAAGTTTCATTCAAGCATCTCTAACACTTAGTTTTTCATATCATTTTTGTTACATTAAGGGACTTGTTACACTTTTGGATACCGTCACTACAGTATACATCACAAAAATTCTAACATCACCACTTCCACAAGGAGAGGAAACAAACACAAATTCCTTTCATTAAAATAAGGTGTGTCTGACAAAGGAGAAGCAGCAACCAATGAAGCTAAATATTAATGGTTAAATTAATCAAGTAAACTAATTTTCAAACACTTATTAGAGAAAAGGAAGAGCAATTGGCACAAAGGAAACAAAATTCAGTGCTTCCCTAACCACACCACACTTGTATGTATCTCCTAATGTCGGTCGTTTAACCAGCGAATCAATTTGTCTCTCAGACAATGTGTCGAACAGGTTGTGGGCATCCTACAATTAGCTTAGTCTAAGGAAGAAGGGTGAATGGTCAAGCCTCCCAAAAGGTTGGGTAATTATAGTTGAACAGCTGGAGAGACCAATTACATCAGATTTCGAACTCAAATCAAACACAATCCTGCCCTGCTCTTTTATCATATTTATTGTAAGCTAAAGAGAGGAGGGAGTTACCTAGACGTGAAGGGCTGGCCGAGCACCCGTGTGTGCAAGGGATCCTAACGTTTTTCAAGAGAAGTGGGAAAATACCAGGAGGGGCTGGGTAGTTGGTCTTTGAAAACATTTTTTTTGCGCGGATTGCCTTCTTTCAGGTGTTCTTTTAACTTTTGCTTTTCGCCTGATACTCCGAGGTTCTAGATTAAACTTCAGTTTGGTAAAAAAAATTAAAAAAAATTTGCAAAGCAAAATTTCAAATTCTACCTTGCGATTCTTTTTAAAAAAAGTTTAACTGAGCGGGAATTCGAACCCAAAACTATAAGATTTTTAGCGAAGGATAAAAATTAAAGACCACCAATTAGAGGGACAAAAATTAAAGACCAAGGGTAATCCTGCAAATTGCCCCTTTAAAAATTCTACCGAAAGGGTTTAAAATGTCCTTAGATTGTGTGAAATCGAATAAAAATGTCATCCGTGTTATAAATATTATTTGTTATTGTGTATATCTATCTTTACAAATATTCTTGTTATAGTTTTATAGTTTTATAACACGTTATCAGCACGAGTCGATATCAATGCTTACTAGAAATCAGGTATTGTCCCTCCGATCCATATTGGTATATTGATTTTGTTGTTTATGACGGCTGCTGCTATGAAAAAATAAGGGTAAATTCTCTTTGTGGAGGAGAACGGTTTAGTATATGTGATTAGGTATGTTTTCAAGTGAAAAAAAAAAAGATAGGTATGTTTTCAAAACTTGATGAGGTTTGTGACTCCTAGTAAGTTATGTCATCTATCAAAAGATAGATATGGCCAATACAGGTAATGTAGTTTAAGCCTTTTTCTTAGTCTTAATTTAATATTTTTATCTAACACTTGCTAAGCTACTATGTATACGTAATAATATGCAGTAGCTATTTTGATGCTTGTTTTCAACATGACTCAATGATGGATTTTAGGGTGAATAACAATAAGGGATATTAACTCTTCCCAACTCCAAGAGAGTTCATAATAAACGTCAGAAGTGGTAATATATTTTGCGATCCAGTTAATTACTGGGAAGTGATAATAATTTCTCAGGTTTATTTTGATTATTCAGGACGACATGTTAGAAAATTCTCTATATTATATGTGTGCCTCAATTTGCTCCTAAAGTAGCAATATCTTAAAAGAGGTTCTAAGCAATCATAAATAATATGATTAAGGCACGTTCAGATGATTATGCTCATTCTTGAAGAATGAGAACTTTCGATAAATGTTATAAATACAGATCCATTCCCTAAAGTGATTGTGATGATGTTTAATAAAGACTATAAATACAGGCGTGCTCTTGGCTGTGCAAATATCACACCTCACATCCAGAAGAGGTGGAATAATCGAGAAAAAATATTCTGAATATTTTATTCTTTAATCATGAAATAGTAAAACTTTGGACTTTACTCTGAAGTAGTAAACCTTTGAACTTTACTCCTGGAGTAGTAAACTTTAAAATTCACTACTGAAGTAATACGGCATTAAACTTTATTCTTGAAGTAGTAAATATAAAATTTACTCCCGAAGTATTAAGACTCGGAAATTACTCTCGAAGTGGTAGAACTCTTAAATTTACTTCCGAAGTGGTAAGACTTTGAAATTTACTCCTGAAGTAGTAGAACTTTAAAATTTACTCCCGAAGTCGTAAAACTTTAAACTTTACTTCTGAATTGGTAAGACTTTGAACTTTACTCTTGACTGTAGTAAGGCTTTGGACTTTACTCTAAAAAAAGTTCAACTTTGAAATTTACTTTTAAAGTAGTAAAATAATGAGATTTTCTCCCCAAAATCTGTTGTGACTTTATAATGCATGTGAAGGTTTTTCTTATTTTTCTGCAAGCTTCGATTTTAGTTATTTAAGGTGTAAAAATAATGAAGGAAATGCTTATATTTAATTTAATGCAAATTTTCTTAAAGTGTTGGGATGTACTACTAAGGAATGATTCAATATTTATTTTAGTGGTCTAGAAGTATTGGTATGACTTTTGACAAGCTGAAAAAAGTTTGAGAAATATATTGAAGCGATGTTTTCTTGTGGTTGAGAGAAATAATGAGCTATTAAAAATTATGCATAATGCTCATCTAACTAACCAAGTTTCATTCCCCGAAATGAATGAAGAAATACCACAACACATCTCCTGAAGAGATAAAATAACAAATGATATAAATGTTATTTTGTGGTATGAAGGTCATTGCTGCACATACCTATCGTGCGTCAAATCATCTTGGATACTTTTATTATGTATCATTCTAAGGCAAAAGGATACAATTTTTGTATAATACTTTCTACTATAACCACAGTAATATGTTATGTTTAGTTACTGATTTTCCCGAAGAAAATAACAATTCATACAATACTTTCCTAAAGAAAGAAATAATTATGTGGTTGTCACTTTAATACAAAATATTCGGATGTTAATGGGTATTCTCCCTGAAGGAGATATTTACCATAGAAGTTGATGATAGAATTATCAAAGACTGCATAATTTAATGTTTACTTTTTGTCATTTTCGAATTTAAGAATGTCTTTAAATATTCATTTGGTTGCATTTTTTTGTCATGACACCAGCGATGTGAGAGTAATATTTGATAGTACAAAATCAATTACGGGCTCCAGAAGAGCTAACTATTTATTTAGAAGATCATGGCACTAGTAGTATCCAAATAATATGTGATTATGGTGAATAATTTAAAGGCTCCTGAAGAGCTTATATACTATTATGTAATTTGTTCTAGATTGTAATATACAAAGTTGTATGATCGAAACATAAGTTTTCATAAACCCGAAGTTTACTAAAGTAAATGGCTATCATATTGAAGCTATAAATGATGGAAGGATTAACTATCTTCAAAATCATAGTGGGTATGAAATATATATGTGAAAGGTTACCCTTTCTATTCTCCAAATTGTACCACACAAATATAAGTATGATGAAATCACATGTCACGATAAACCAGAAGTTTATTGATACAAAAAAGAATCCATGTCATAGTAAATCAGAAGTTTACTAAAACAAATAGCACATGACATGGTAAGCTTGAAGTTTTCTTGTATAAATAGTTTTATCAGTTGGCATGAGCAACTTGGCCATCCCAATTCAAATATGATGTGCAGATTAAGTATTCGACATATATTGAAGAACTAGAAGATTCTTCAAAAATTTATTTGTGTTGCTTGTTCTCATGATAAATTGATCATACTAGCTAATGTTGGGATTGAATTCCCTAAATTTTTAAAATATATAAAAGGTGAATATGGGTCCGTTCACCTTTCATGTGATGACTTAAATAGATGCATCTATGAGATGGTCACATTGGCGTTTATTGTCAACCTGCAGTTTGACATTTACAAAATTATTTGCTCAAAATAATTGAGTTTAAAGCATAGTTTTCAGATTATATAATCAAGACAATTCATCGTGATAATGCTGGTTTATATCCAAGCAGGTTTGGCGTTACATGCCTTCGATATATGGCTAAACAATTGTTTATGTGAACAAAACTTCATGTGTTGATCTGAACACATGAAGTTTTGTTCACATAAACAAATATTTAGTTCCTAACTCTGAACCAATGCATCAGATCAATAAATTGTGATAAATTCTCCGATAGCATTGGTTCAGAGTTAGGAACTAAATATTTTCCATCTAGTAGCTTTTGATGTTGTATACAATTAAATAATCTAGCACGACCACAAAGATGGGTTTCCCAAAGAAGATCGGGAATATATGTTAGTTTATAACATAAGAAAGAGGAATAAGCAGCTACAAAATATGTTGTAAATCATCATTAGTATGATCCTCATTCAAAGATAATTCAAGTCAAATGCTAGAAGCATTTGCTGATCTAAATCTAATGTCATGTTTCAGCTGTAAATGCCCCTATTAAAATTAATATCCCTGAAGGACAGAGTCTACAGCATGCATGAAGCGTGATAGACCAATCGGTTCCAAATGGAATAATCCTTGAAAAAGAGAGGAGCAAATGATCAAAATGATTATAATAATGAGGAAGTGTGCTCTTGAAGATCCTACGACGTAGCACTTCATAAAACCTCATGAGAGGTTAAGGTACCTAAAAATAATGGAAGGGATGAGATCTCAATAAGTTATGTCACATTGCGAACCGATGCAAATGATATATCGTCGACGATATCTTTGGTACAATATAGCGCAATATCGTAAAAGATTGTGAGGATCTGAATTCTACGTCTATAAATCATGCTGACGTACACATTATTACCAAGTGAAATGATGCATTTTGATAAGCTTCAAGCTTATTGGACCTGCAGTGGAGACATTGGAAAGTGTCACGCATTTAACTATTAATGAATATTGTCACTTGACAAACTTTATATAAATTTTTTTGAAGAATTTTAAATGCCTAAAGCATATACAGGTTTGAGAAATTTATTCATAATTCTTATATGGATTAAATCAAGCAAGGTGAATCCGATTTAATCACCTTAGTGAATATACATTGACTAAGGGTACAAATGACTTTATTATCCTTATGTCTTTATGAAATCAATATGCCATATTGTTGTGCAAGTTGACGACTTGAATGTACTCTTGAATAGTTTCCAAAAGCAATAGATTATCTGATGAAAGAAGTTGAAATAAGAAACTTGCAGACTCTTTGGTTGTGAAGTGCCATATCTTTATGCAATTGATGCATTTATATATTTTGCTATGCCTATGAGGTATTACAGTCATACGATGTTGTTCTATATGACGATCAAATCATATAAAGTAAAATCTGTTTATATAGCAAGTCAGGAATGCACTTGGAGTGATTTCAACAATATTATATGCCGATGATGGAACTCTATCCAAAGATTGAAGATGCAGCATACATCCCCCAACTAGATGGAGGATTCTTAAAAGGAGATAGAACAAAACATATTTCATCAAAGTTGTACTTCATACACGATATCCAAAAGAATGGTGATATCAACGTGCAAAAAATTCATTCAATTGATAATATGGTTGATGTGTTCACCAGTCGCTACCAACTACAACTTTCGAGAAGATGGTGCACAAGACTGAGATGTGAATATTCGAGTTTTGGATTGATGTTCTCATCAGGGGGAGTTAATACGCGCTGTACTCTTTTTACCTTAACCAATTTTTTTTCCTAATTAGGTTTTCCTGGTAAGGTTTTTAATAAGGCAGCCAAAATGTGTATTATTTGAAAAGTGTACTCTTTTTCCTTCACTAGAATTTTTTCTATTGAGTTTTTTTTAGTAAGGTTTTAACGAGACACATTATTAATTAAATAGAAATCCAAGGGGAAGTGTAAAAAATATTATTTATTATTGTAGATGTCTACCTTTAGGAGAAAAGTTAGGGTTAGCGACTTTGGGACCAAGCTTTTTTTCCCTTATAATTAGAGAGTTCTCTTCATTGTATTTTTATCCCTCAAGAGAAATAAGAATTCCCCTCTCGTCTTTCTTTCTCTACAAATATTCTTTTTCTAGTTTTATACTTTTATAACAATCCGTTAATAGTTTGATATAAAATTACATCTATTGTTACTTAATCAAAATAAATTTGTCTTTATCCTGATAAGCATATTGTTTCTTTTCTTAGTAAAAATATTAATTTTACGGAATGCTTTTCTTGTTTCGTTTCTTTTAAAATTCCTTTAACTAATAAAAAAGTGTGCAGTAATATTTTTTTTTAATAATCTCATTTTATCAATTACAATAGAATAACTCCATTTACTTTCTTACCTAATAATATAGGTCATATATATAAGATCATAGTAACTCCATCATCAATTTTCATCTAGATAGCGATAAAAATTATTTTTTACTAATAAAATAGGAAATAATTTTATTTCTTAATCTTTTCTTAATTGAAATAGGATAAACATTTGGTAATATAATCCTCGGTCATAAAGTTAAGATACAACAATTACAATGTCATAAAATACGAAAATTTATTACGTTGCTTCAAATCACGAAATAGCTTTAAAATATCGTCGATGGAGTTATTGTTGATCCTTTTTTCATTTAACTTTAAACCAAAAATTATATTAGCAAATGCTTGTCCTACTTCAATTCAAAAAAGATTAAAAAGTAAAAATATTTTCTATCTTATTAGATTTTTTTAATTGTTATCTAAATGAAAATTAATGATGGAGTTACTATAATCCTATGTATGACCTATATTATTAGTTAAAAAATACATGAGGTTATTCTATTTTAATTGATAAAAGAAGATTAAGAAAGGAAAAAGATTACTTCCCACTTTTTTATTTAAGGGATTTTAAAGAAAAGACACAAGAAAATGGCTCTTTTAAAACAATATTTTCATTAGGAAAAAATGTGTTTAAAAAGTAAAGCAACAATATGTTTATTAGGAAAAGGACATTTTAGACCTAACTAACTAACAATTGATGAATTTTTTGGACCAAACTATTAACAGAAGCATTTTGGTTCCATTTCGCATAGTTTAAAGGCATTTTGACCATTTTCCGAAAATTCTACTACATGCACCCAAAATTAACGACAAGCCCTCTGAACCAAAAATTAAGTGTTGGCTGCACTTTGTGCCTGTTGATGTCAAAATTGGAATAGCCAAGAGTGGTCTGAAGCAGTTTTGTGCATATTTTGCAGTGTGTAGCCACCCTAAATTCTATCCAAATCAATTCCAAAAATCATAAAACTTGATAGAATGGTCAAAAATAATAAAAGAGACTTATCTAGAAAACAAAATTGCAAATTTAACTACAAATTCATAAAATATGAATTGCTTCCAATGGAGTGCCGCAGTTAACGTTGTGGCATGACATGCATCAATTTTACTACTTTTATCTCCACTTTGAGGATATGAATTGTCGCTCCAATTTTGAGTCAAACTTTACGGTGACGCTCTTGAAGCGGTGGTAGAAATTCAATGAAGCCAATTACCAATTGTCGCAGCTTGCACTTTTTGACCATTAAGTGAAGATATCATTTTGTCTTCTTGGCATGACAAAGTTCAAAATAAAAACACATTGTCTTTCATCTCTATATTCCTCCATAGGCTCGGTTAGTTTAATTTTCATACCATCAACTAAGCATAAAGTTGAAAAATAGTTGGAATGCGATCCAATGCGCTCAAACAAAAAATTTGCTTAGAGTCCTCAAAATCATTTTATGAGCCTTTCTATGCAACTCTAATGTCATTTTTTCAAACTCGATAGCATTTACTAAATTTGGGTATGACATTATGATTGTTGTGTCTCGAACTTCTAATTTAAATTGTACAAAATGGTACTTAAGTTGCTTAAAATGGCTCATAATGTGCCTAGCTATATGTGATGCCTTAAACTGGAGAGAAAATTCGCTACAATTTAAACAAATTGCTTCACAGATGCAACTTCACAAGTTGTTGCATAACTGCAGCTAGGAACTAAATGGATCAAATATGCCCTTATTAGTCTTTTATTATGTTTTGTTTGAAATAAGGGCATTTTTGGGAAGTTTTTGCATGGATTTCCCTTCAAACTCACCGGTCTTTAATTTTTGCCCATCATATCCGTGGTCTTTAATTTTTGCCCCTCCTTTAATGAAAATATCCAGACCTGCTGCGCTCGGCATAAGTCCTATAACCTTTTTATTTTCAGAAACTGAACTTTTGCCTCGCTCGACACAAATCTATAGAAATTAATTTATGCGGCATATGTTGGGTAGTATTTTTCCGATTATGTTGAGTGTTTAAAAGTTTTACCTTTTTCGGCATAACTTGTGTGGATGTTATGATACGTATGTCGAAGCTAAATGTAAGCGAAATCTAAACTTATGTCGTTTTTCAGATTATGTTGAGTGTTGAAAGTTTTGCCTTATCCGGCTTAACTTATGGGAGGTTATGATATTATATATCAAAACTAAACGCAAACTTTGACGAGCGAAATCTAATTTATGCCGCACCAAAAGTGCTGAAGGTCAGAAACTAAAGACCACAAATTTGAGGGACAAAAATTAAAGACCACACCGAAATAGGGGCATTTGTGTGAATGACCCCAATTTAGGCCCAATTAAGTAATAGCAGGGGCATAATTGGGCCAAAATGTTGACAAAGGCAAATGTTGTGAATTTCACATAATTTAAGGATATTTTCACCCTTTTCCATTTTATTAATAATAGGACCACAAATTCAAACCTAAAATACAAATTGACTTCATTAAATATTCAGAGTTCAACCACTATAGCATTTGCGTCAAGAGGAAAATAGCTTTTCTTCTAGCGACGTTTATATTAAAACAACAACAGCATACCAGTATAATCCTACTAGGTGGGGAATAGCGAGGGTAGAGTGTACGTAGACCATACCCCTACCTTTGGACGGGTAGAGATGTTGTTTCCGATACACCCCCGGCTCAAGGAGAAATAAAAAAGCATCAGGAATAATAAACAATACTAATAAGCAGTAATAGCAGCAAGATAATAGGATAACGTAGTAAAAGAAACAATCAGGTAGTACTAGAGATAAGAACAAGCCATTCAAAGTAGTATAAAAAGGCATGGCAAAATACTATAGAAAGCAGGATAAAGTTGGCTGGACAAAAAAGAGTTGTAACTACTGCAAAATAATATGATAATCGAAGTACAAGCAACAACAAATAGCAACAGGAATCGAAAGACAAGGACCTACACGAATAATACTACGACTATTAGTATGAAGGGGTAAGTAAGACAACACTAAACTATTTACTAAGCTTCTACCCTAATCTGTATCCTCCATAACCTCTTATCTAAAGTCGTGTCCTCGTAAGCTGGACCTGCGCCATGTCCTATCGAATCACCTCTCCTCAGTACTTCTTCGGCCTATCTCTACCTCTCCTGAAATCGTCCATAGCCAACCTTTCACAGCTCCACATTGAGGCATCCGTGCATCTCCTCTGTACATGTCCGAACCATCTCAGCCTCGCTTTCCGCATCTTATACTCCACCGTAGTCACTCCTACCTTGTCCTGAATATCTTCATTTCTAATCCTATAACTCTTAGTATGCCCACACATCCATCGCATCATCCTCATTTACACAACTTTCATCTTCTAAATGTGAGAGTTCATGACTGGCAAACACTCTGCCCCATACAACATAGTTGGTCTAACCACCATTTTTTAGAACTTGTCTTTAAGTTTTGGTGGTACCTTCTTATCACACAAGACTCTAGATGCAAGCTTCCATTTCACCCACCCTTCCCCGACATTTATATAGTAGTCAATAATATTACACCAAAACGTAAGGATTTGATTATGCTTATTCAAATGTTACGGAATAAGTTAAGCAAAAGAAGTGGTATTTGAATACAACCTACCTTGTCGTCGTCCTAGCTAAGTAATATATCAAGGTACAGTGTGGACGTGTCCTAGCTAAATATGGCTTATTCAAGCATGTTTAAAATATAACTAAGAAAAATTATACATGTTAAATATGTAATTTTTCGGGGGTGAAGCTTCTTGTTGCACTGTAAGAAATATATTGGTACCAGGAATCTTTCTTGTTTAATTCTCATCATGAGGTACCTATATAAACAAGTATCTGCATACTAAACTTCTACCTATTCTAGGAAACAAACACATACAAGGTAATAGAGATATCCCCTAATTATGAATCCCTACAATCATGATTTACTACAATTATTATGGATTCCTAAAATCATGATTTACTATTATCATGTTGATACTCCTATAGTCATGTTACCATTCCCCCTCAAGTTGGTGCATAGATATCTCTCCTACACAACTTGTCAACAACTACATGAAATATCCTTTCTGAGACGGCCTTTGTAAGGATGCTGCAAGTTGGCTTTCTGATTTGACAAATGAAAACTGAATAATCTTTTGGTCCAGCTTCTCTTTGATAAAATAACAGTCAATTTCAACGTGTTTAGTGCGATCATGTCGTACCGGGTTTTGAGAAATTTGGATAGCATCTTTGTTATCACAAAATAAACTTATAGGCCTTGACCATTCTATTCCAAGGTCCTGTAGCACTCCTTTAATCCATAACAGTTCGCATAAACCATGTGCCATACCTCAAACTCTGCTTCTGCACATCATCTGCGATATCCAGCCTAGTGTGTGTTAGATAGATCAACTTTCCCACTAGCTGTTGATAGCGACCTATATCTACCAATTTTTTTCCAGAAGAAACTTCAAGTGAATGATTCATCTCCATTGGCGTTTCAACTGGTTTGCATGTTCACATCCCGTTTTCAGTCAGCAAATCCAATACATACTTTCGTTGGCATAGAGAAACTCCCAGATTTGATCGTGATACTTTAACACTAAGAAAATATTGTAGCTGTCCTATGTCTTTCATTTCAAACATGGTAGCCAAATACTTTTGTAGTCTCTCCATTTCTTTAGCATCATTACCAGTCAAGATCATATCATCTACATACACTATTAATGTTGAGATTTTTTTCCCCTTCATGTTTAATAAATAAAGTGTGGTCAAAATTACTTTGCCTATAACCAACCAACTTCATTGTTGATGTAAACTCTCCAAACCAGGTTCTGGGTGATTGTTTAAGCCCATACAACGATCTCTTCAATTTACATACTTTACCTTCATGTACAGAGTCATACTTAATACCAGGTGGAATCTTCATATATACTTCTTCCTACAGGTCTCCATTCAAGAAAGCATTCTTTACGTCAAACTGTCGCAATGGCCAATTTCTATTCACCGTAACTGATATGAGGGCGCGAACAGTATTAAGCTTAGCAATTGGTGTGAAAGTCTCTTGATAATCAACTCCATAATTTTGTGTATAACCTTTTGTGACCAACCTTGCTTTGTACCTATCGATGGTTCCATTAGCTTTAAGTTTTACAGTGTACACCCATTTTTCTTCCCTTCAGGAAACGGGACTACTTCCTAAGTTAAGTTCTTTTCAAAGCCTCGATCTCTTCATTCATTGATTCCATCCACCTTTGATCTGCTAATGCTTCCTGCAAATTGTTAGGAATTAGACACTTTGGACAATTGATCAATATTTTGGGCATATGGATTTGATAGTCTATGAGTAGAGGTAAAAAATATTCATATGATATTTGACATTTTCTTTTTCATCAGGTTCATATTGTTTCTTTGGGACACCCCTAATTGATCTTGGTAGAAATCATGAGGGTAAAGGATCATTTGAAAGGAAATCATTAGTTACCTGGGGTCCAACATTAGCTTGATCATTCTGAGAAGGAGGTGTTAACACAAGCTCTTCTAATGGATCTTCATCATTATTATTCACAGATAACTTCAGCAAACTTGGAGTCTGCAAACTTGAGGAAAAAATTTGGGCTGATCAATGATGACTTGAGGTGTATTAATTCTTCTTCGATAGCCTCTAGTTCTGAAAAAATAATTTCACCTTTAGAATTTCCATTATTTCTACCGTGTTGTTCAATGTCATCACTTAAGTTCTCCCCCTGAGAAGATGAGACCAAACCTCCCCCTGTGTAGTATGGGTTCATGGGAGGATACATCTAATGAGACTTGCAATTTTTTAGTGCGTGGATCATAACTTGGTAGCCCTTTTGAAAATTAGAATATCCAATAGAAACATATCGTGTGGAACAAGGATCCAATTTGTCTCGTAAGATTTTGAGAATATGAACATATTTGGTACACCCATAAATTCTAGGTTCGAGATTTGACAGATGCAGAATAGAACAAAAAGATTGCAACTTTTCTAGTGGAGTTTGAAAGTCAATAACTCGGGAAGAAACCTGATTGGTAAGATACACAGTAGATTTGACTGCCTCCCCCCATAAAACCACGACATGTTCATCCCAAAGAGTGGTGGTTAGACCAGCATTGTTGTATGGGGCATAATGATGGCCAGTCAAGAATGTTCACGTTAAGAAGATGACGGTAGCAGAGATGTGGATGCTCAGATAGATGTGTGGTCATACTAGGAGAGATATGATTAGGAATGAAGATATATGGGAAAAGTTCGGAGTGGCCTCCGTGGCGGACAAGATGAAGGAAGCGAGACTGAGATGGTTCGAGCATGTAGATAGGAGGTGTGAGGATGCACCAGTTAGGAGGTATGATAGATTGAATGTCGTAGAAGTTAGGAGAGGTAGAGGTAGGCCGAAGAAAAATTGGGGGGAGGTAATTAGACAAGATATGGCACAACTTCACCTGACTAAGGACATGACCTTAGATAGGAAGATTTGGAGGTCGAGGATTATGATAGAAGGTTAGTAGGCAGTTGAGTTTTGTCACGGTATATGTGTGTGTGTGTGTGGGGAGGGGGGGGGGCTAGCCTTTCCATCTCCTCTTCTCTTAGTAGTATTATTTTGGTATCATATAGATCATTATCTTTATGTGTGTATTACTATGTGTTGCTCAATTTGTTTCGTACCTTGATATTTTGTGGTCTTATTTGTCTTGCAATTCTGCATTGACTTTGTTTCTTTTGAGCCGAGGGTCTATTCGGAAACAATCTCTCTACCCCGCAAAGTAGAGGTAAGGTCTGCGTACATCCTACCCTCCCCAGCCCCCACTTGTTGGATTACACTGGGTATGTTGTTGTTGTATGTTCATCCCAAAGAGAGATGCACGTACCACATCCATAATTTGCCTATTCTTCCTTCCTGCGAACGCACTTTGTTCTGGTGTATATGTACAAGAAGTATGTTGCCATATCCCCAACTAGCTCAAATATTCTCCAAATGAAGCATCAACTAATTCCATGGCTTTATCAGATTGCCAAATTTGAATTTTTTGTTGATATTAGATATGGACCATATTGTAGAACTCCTAAAATGCCACACATGCATCACTCCTCTTATGAAACAAAGATACCCATGTAAACCTAGTGCATTCATCTATAAAAGTAACAAAATAACGAGCCTTTGATAGGGATGGAACCTTTGCAGGTCCCCAAATACCAGAATGAACAAAAGGCTGAGAGCATTTATTCAAATTGGGTAAATATGGAACGCAATGGTTTTTCACCAATTCATCGCATACATCACATTTAAAATTTGAAATATCTAAACCAGAAAATAAATTTGGCCTAAGTTTCTTAAGATAGGCAAAGGAAATGTGACTGAGCCGCCTATGCCATAGCCAAATACTATCACAAGTCTTCTCAACCCCACTTGGGTGAATTCGTGATGATTTTTCTTTTTTGAACCATCTTCAGTCAACTCCAAATAGTAAAACTCATTTCGTTTAACACCATAATCAAAAGTCTAGCGGGTCAGAATGTCTTGAAAAACACAAAATAAAGGCCAAAAAATAACGGTGCAATTGAGAGATGAGGTAATTTTGCCAGCTGACAAAAGATTTTAAGCAAGTGTGGGAACCACTAGGATGGTATCAAGCGTCAAAGTATTAGATAGAACAATTGATCCTTCTCATGTAATAGGAGAAGTGCTACAATTTGGTGGAATCATTCATCATATGATCGATTGCCACTATATTAATAATCCAAGCACTATTCTTAATAGTGACAAAAAATACATCCACCTTACCAGAAATATCTAGATGAGCAACATTAGCAACAGGTTGAGTTTTTTCTTCTTGGGTTGATTTGTGGTGATCTTACGTTGCCATTGCTACATTGCCACTGATATTTTTCTAGGCTTCTTTGAGAAATCCCACCATTCTGGGTATCCGATAATCTCATAACAACATTGTCTCAAATGTCCTTTGTCACCACAATGAGTACAAACGAAATCATTAGATTTTCCCAACGATTGGTTATTGCGCCCTTTGTTTTGGTGAACCGCCATGGCTGAGCCTTCAGGAATTGGGTGAGAAGTTCCTATGGTCTGCCTCCCACCAGACATATGCATATGTACTTTCCAGATCTAGCTTTGGATTCTTTCGCAAAATCTCACCATAAACTTGATCAAATTCTCCATCAAGTCCCTTTGAGGAATATATGAACTCACAACCTAGCCATCATGGAATGCATATGTACTACTCTAACAACTAATTTCGCCAGTCCGACTATTCAATGGTCGATTTCCTGAAAGATTTCAACCACTTCATTATAGAATGTAGACAAAGGCCGATCATTCTGTCTGGTGGTGAAAAATTTATGATTTAACTCAAATAAACAAGTTTCGTTGGATCCATCATATAATGTTTTTACAACAGCTTCCCATATCTCTTTGGTTGTGGCTAGCCGGATAAATCGCTGCATAAGATGAGGGCTCATTGTGTCACACCCTAATTTCCGATAGGGCATGATGGGCACCCAACCCTTACTTAGGGCCGAGCGAACCCACTGACTCTCCTCATACTCATAATCATACTGGGCCCGCAAAACATGACATAAGCACATAATGAAAATTTTTCAGAAAACAAACATGCTTTTCATCTTTTTCAAATCAAATAAAACTAGCATCGTATAAAATCGTAAACATATGTAGTTCGTAACATAATGCATGATAATACATCGGCTTACATAAGCTTGGCTTACAAAGCGACATATCACACACGACCTTGTCTGCCAGAGAGTCTCTACCAACATCTCGGATACGTATACAAAAAGCACTCGGACTCAGCGACACCCGGAGGAAATGGAGCTCGCCAATCCCATTTGGAACGTCTTCCGCTAACATCATCAAATTCGCGGCATACACACAGGCATAAACGCGGCCCCCGAAGAAAGGGGGTCGATACGGAATATGTCTTGAGCATGTAAAAGCATGGCTTACGAGAAAATGAGGTCATAACCAAAGTACGGGGTGCGTAGAAAATGAGCATAAAAATCGAATACCAAAGGGCTTGCACACAAGTACAAATCATACATAGGCGGCCACGGAAAACCAAATGATAATCTGAATGCCAAAATGCTTAGCTTTCTTTTGTAAAACGTTTACATCTCATACTTATAGAAAATAGAACAAATCATATGAAGTGACATTAACCGACCGATCATAACCCTTGACATGTAAAATCACGTATACACATACCGCGGTCAGAAGTACCCGGCTGACGATATCACATATACACATACCGCGTCAATTACTCAACAGCGATATCACACATATACACACCGCATACAAATACTACTTAATATCACGTATACACGTACCGCGGCCCAACACCCACGGCAATATCACATATACACATACCGCGGCCAAATACCTGGAATGGCAATATCACGTATACATACCGCGGCCAAATACCAGTAATGCAATATCACATATACGCGTACCGCGGCCAAATACCCGGTGGCAATATCACATATATACATACCGCGGTCGAGAATCGGCGACGACATCGCGTCACATACGCGGTCAAGAATCTGGGGCAACATCACATCACATACCGCGGTCGGTTAATCCGCGCAACATCACATCACATACCGCGGTCGGGGAATCCCAAAATGTCAATATCCTACGTTGCGCACGACATACCGCCCGGACTCGCGAAAACGTGTAATGCGCGAGCGATAATCATAAGTAGCTAAATACGGGTTTAAAAACATTTTTCAAAGACTTAATAGGTTAATCGAAACGAACCATCATTTATAGGCCAAAACGATGGTCAAATCGGATTCTCTCCGAACGTCACTCGGGAACATATCAAGCGAACTTCGAAACCGTAGTTACGTATCAAAATCACATACATAAAAATCCTTATTTCGGACCCGACGGACAAATATATAGTCATACTAGGGGTCGGAAAGGTAGTCATATTGAATTCTTTCAAAAGCCATCGATTATACGAAGAAGATCGCGGGACCCACGGACGGCGTCAACCCAATCCGGGCCGCCTACGAAAATCATAGTCATCATATGTTATCGAATCATTATTACAAACTCAAAAGATAAGTAAACGATCGTACTTGAAATCGGAATAATAGTCATATCATATCCTTTCAAAAAAATCGTCGAAGTACATAAGGAAAGTCGCGGGGCCCACGGAGGTGTGTCGACTCAAGTCGGCCCGCCCATAATTTAAGTCATCATACGTTAGGAATCATTTACGAGCATATCAAAGCCATCCGGTTACGTACGTGAAAGTTACGGACGTTCGTAGTTACAAAACTTTTTTGAAAACGAACTTTTTATGCACATTTGAAAACCAATCATACAAAGACATATAAACTCTATAAGGATGCCATCATCAAAAAGCAAATAAGCATCGTAAACATGCTCGGACTTTAAGAACGGAATTACCCCCGAAGCTCATAACATATCATAACTTAGCCATATCTAAGACATGCCAAAAGAAAGAAAGGTAAGCTTTACATACCTCGTCCGGCTTCCTAAGCTAATCCAAATTTAAGTCTCGGACCTTCCAAGATCTCTGATAATGACATTGGGCACCAAACATTAGCCATAGGCACTTAGGAATCAATTCTAAGCCAACACTTTATTTACGTAAAATTTGGGCGACATTTTATAAAGTCAACAACCCCAAGAATTCAACCTAGGCCAAATCTTCAGCAACAATACCGACAACCATTCCAACAACATCAATAATGAATTCAAAACGCATTCTAACATTAGTAACTCTTTTCTATACAATTCGACGATATTCCGTTTTCACTAAATCAACACATACCATTAAGCCAACTTCGATGCTCATACATCCAAATACCAATCCGAAACTATTCAAACAAAACTCGAGAATATTTCAAACAATCCACACAACATTCACACGTGACGATGGGCAACACCACCGAAACTCCCCCAAATTCAACAAGACCAACAATAAACGCATTCTTCCTTCCAAATTCACCAACTATACCCATAATCCATACGTTAACGACATCATTTTCATAAATTCAAGAAATTACATTAAAATCACATTATCTTTCTAACAACTTACAAACGACTCCAACTTCCATTTAAATCATTAAACCATCATTTTCATTATGGAATCCATATCAACAACAACCAAAATATTAAATAAAAATTAGTTCATCACTCCAACATAACCAACACTACACGGCTTCACTTCAACATACCATATTTCATGAATTTCCACACACCACAACACATATAAACCATCCGTAACATATGAAAAGAGGATTAAAACTTACCTTCTTCACTTAGTTCTTCAACTTTTCTTGTTCCCATGCTCTAATTCCAAATGAAATTATATTCGTGACTATGCGTTGCCGGAGCTTCGATTAGTACTTCGTAGCTTGAAATTTCACTCAAAATCCTCAATTTTAGGTGGCATGAGAGGCCTTTTGATGGGCTGAATTTTACTGGAAATATTGGAACTTTTGTCTTAGAAAAAAAAATGAGATTTTTGTCCCTTAAAACGAATGCAATCGGTTTCTGAAGCTTCTGATCTTGTAGCAAGATCGTAGCGTACGCGGGAATGTTGTTTCGTCGACAGTTGATTTGTAACGTCTATAATTCTCTATAGATGTCCTATCAATGAACGGTTTGTTGCATTACAAACTAGACTACGAACTTCATTTTAGGATTTTGAAACACCTTAAAACTCCACATATACTATGAGATACGCGCCTCCAAAGTTGACTAAAATCCGTCCCGCGTTTTCTCAAATTTTCGTTGAACTTATTTTCTTGATTTAACAAATCCTTGGAAATTTTTCGAAATTCTCCATACATGATATTTATCACTTATTACACTAATAATGGCCATGTTCCTGTGTTTCAAAATATTCTTTCCCGATTACGACTTACGAGATCGTAATTCACCCTTTTTCTTCGTTGTTACGTACTCTCCATGGCTTGTGCCTTTCAAAACATCCCATTACTACGATGAGGTACATGTCAAACTCATGCTCTGAAAACGCGGGGTATAACACATTGAATCAATGAACCAACTTTTAACTCTGTTGTTTCCAGTAACCCATGTCGCATAGCTCGGATCATTCATTGTTAGTTTTGCTTTTTCTATTATCAAGTATCCTTTTTTTTTTTTCATGCGCCAATGCGCATCTCCATCAATTGTGACCAAGGGGAAAATTCGTTTCATCAAGAACAATACCGATAGGAAAAGCTGAGTTATCGTGATGGACTATGAAATATGGTGGAAGAGAGGTGGTGGGAATGGTAGAATTTCTGTGGTCTCCATTATGAAGAAAAATTGATTAGGCTTTCGTTTCGATTTTAATTCGATGGTTAATCAGAAAGGCTCTGATACGATGTTGCACTGTAAGTAATATATTGGTAACATGATTCTTTCTTGTTTATTTCTCATCATGAGGTGCATATATAAACAAGTATCTACATACTAAACTTCTACCTATTTTAGGAAACATTTAACATACAAGGTAACAGAGATATCCCCTAATTATGAATCCCCCAATCATGATTTACTACAATTATTAAGGATCTCTGAAATCATAATTTACTATAATCATGACGATACTCCTACAATCATGCTAACACTTCTATTTGCTATGATTTTCACTGTAATAAGTCTTTACTCTTTTTTTTTTTTCTTCTTCTTCTTCTTTCTAATTAGAATTTCTTGACGAATTCATTATTTTTGTTTTGTTTGTTTCTATTAAATTATTTAGAAATTATCTAAATTAATTTCTTAATTTTTAATTAAGTGAAGAGATATTTTTCTAACTTATCTTCCAAAATTTTAAAACTAAATTTAACATCTCAAAATTCATCTATCTTGGAAGAAAATGCGAATAAGTAAAAAAAATGTTGATAAAGTGAAAGAGTTGATTTAAATTCCTTAAAAGCTGATCATGGAAAAACTAGCATTTGAAATTATCTAAATGAACATGATGCAAGAAGAAAACCATATCTTAAAAAACGTACATTTCAACCTCAATCAGATTTTTTCTCAATTTTTTTAATGATCCATTGCATTGTTAAATCTTCGAAGTTTGTTGAGTTACTCAACTTGAGTATGATAGGTTGGAGTATAGTGTTACAAAAGATGCAACCTTTAAATATGTGTTGTTGCAGGAATTTATTCTTTTGTTCACTTCTTTAATTGCAACACAACTTGTGAAAAATCCTACATCACTGGTTCTGGTGTTAACCAGGTAAATGTAATAAGCTATCTCACCAAAGCTAAAAAAATCATTTGCTGATTTAAATTGTGTATAGCTGATGAGGTTGTTCATGGGAGAGCCGAAGTGAAAAAAATTACAATCGACGCAATCATCTAGAAAAGAGGGAAACGTCAACAGTGTTGCTGAAAGCATAGGTATGCCTCTTATACGAGACTAATTAAGACATTATATATATATATATATATATATATATATATATATATATATATATATATATATATGAAAATCCATTTTCATTGCTCTTGGTATAATTTTTCTTGTACAAGCTCCTTAAATTTCTTCTTTCTTTTTATCACAATACAACTCAACTTGGTAAATCTCATGCATTATGTTGTCTTTTGAACTTTGATCTGAATTGTGGGACAAACAATCTGTCAAAAACTTACGTGATGAAAATAACAACTTCTACCTTAAATATATTTGAGCAGAGTGTTGCTTCCCAGCGAAA
The DNA here is from genome assembly GCF_029784015.1 of Lycium ferocissimum. Lineage (NCBI taxonomy): Eukaryota > Viridiplantae > Streptophyta > Magnoliopsida > Solanales > Solanaceae > Lycium > Lycium ferocissimum. Next base: position 36,977,098 of record NC_081342.1, on the reverse strand, counting down.
AATACCAGGTAATACCTAGAGTCTAAGTCCACTTCTGACATATAAGAATGAAGTTTGTTTCCTCTTCTTCTCTCACAGTTTTTTCCCAATATTCTTTTACACAAAACAATGAAGATCTAGCTAGCACTCTAAATGAAGTTTTGCGTCCTATAATTTAGTGCAGCTGGTGAAATAATGCTAGAGTATTGGGGAAGAAGCATAAACACTAAAAAAATTTAAGGCAAATGCACATCGAATAGCTAAAGAGCATTTATTTACCTTTACTCCATAAAGACGTTTAATTTTTTTCAATAAAAAGGAAAAGATCAACCATTAGGGTTCATTATGCTCATGTGCCTGCTCTCTCAATTCTTTTAACTGGGAGGATTTTGAAGCACGCTAAATTTAAGTTTACAACATTTCTGAAAGCTACAGCGAAGCACAATATGGGGATATATGATGGATAATGTTTTAAAAATGTTTGTCAACTGCGACCAATTAATTTAGTTTTTTTGCTTCTATTCCTTTTCTCTGCTATTTATATTTTGAAAGAATGAGATCGGATATACTAAACAGATAATCCGTAGGCATACCAATATTTTATCGAAAAGCGTCAAAGGCAGGCAAAAAAGGAGAATAAGCACAACAATGGTTGCACTACTTTTTATCAGTATGCAAATACTAATGTATGTGGACAGGTTACTCTCATAAATGAAAAGAATGTGACGTTTGGCAACCATCCAACATCCGAAAATGGACAATTGTGTCTTCATATGTAAGTACATAATATCTAGCAATTAGCATGCGCTGTCATTTGTCCGATTTCATAGTCACTTACATGCATCAATAATTTTTATTCGCAATTTTTTTATCAACTGATAATGCTTTAACTATCAATACAAAAAGGTATTTATGTACCATCACATTGGCTATAGTTACAAAGTTAAGAGTTTAAAGATTCAATGTGTACTAAAATTAATACCAGTAGGTCTTCATCCATTTGAAACCATCTCCCTTTTGAAGTTTTAATGAAGGTGATAGAGACTCTTGAAAATGGAAGAGCTGAACCTTTCTCTACCTGCAAATATAAATTACAAAATTAGCTTCAAGCACTATTAAGTTGTTGAATTTGCCTATTCAAAATGATATAGTGCAGGACAAAGTGGAAGCGCAAAAAAGATCCAAGCGGAAAGAGAGCTCGCCTTTGAAAGCCTTACGGTTGTGAGAATAAACAGTTTAATTACCACAAAATTCTTTGCTTGAGAAAAAAAAGAATAAAAAATTGAGATGACCAACAAAGTCTAGCTAACAAACTGACCAACAATTTTGAAACGAGATACTAAATAAAGTTTCCTGCTTATTCCTCCGGTTCATTACTCCTCACTCTGCTTCTTCACTGCATATGCTAAAACCAATTAAAATGCAAAAACCAATTAAAATGCAAAAACCACATTTGTCTAATAGCATTGACGTTGTGCCCCATAAAGGTTCAAAGTTCAGAGATGACCAAGTCTCCTCTTCAATCTTTTCTGAGCTTCAGTATGTAACATCACCATGAATAGGAGAAGCCCAGAAAAACCAGAATTAGGAAAATTTGTGGAACCATTCAAAAATTCAGGAATCAGTCTTAACAAATAAATGTGAAACGAAAGAAATATATGTTGGGTTTTTGGGTTTTCCCTTCATATGTGGAATTGGATTAATAAAACCCAATCCAATTTGGACCCGACCACTTTTGCCCTAAAATCCTCTATATATAGGATCAACTTAGGTCTTATCTCAACAACACAAGAGTGAATTTATAGCAGCCATATATATATATATAGAGAGAGAGAAAGCAGATTTTCATCCAGAAATTTTCTGCTACAGCAGTCCGCTTTAATTTGCGTTTTCCGATTCGTTAACCGTTGGATCATCTTTGAAATTTAATCTGGGGGTTCTCAACATCTGTTTATTCAATTCCAACGGTAAAGATTGAATTTTGTGGTCTGTAGCTCCATGTTTTTGAGTACGAACAATAGCTCATTTTGGGGGTGATTTCTCTCTTTTCTTCACTTGTTTTGGTGCTATATTTTATGTATTGTTGCTCCGTGTATGGCGTTGATGTTGTAGACATTTGGAGAATATTATTGTAACTCTTGTTGATTATAGTGGAGATTTTGTAGGCCGGAGGTCCCGTGGATGTTTCCTCTTCACCTTAAAGGGGTTGTACCACGTAAATTTGGTGTCTCTTGCATTCGATTTATTTTTGCTTGCTTTGCTATTTTATTGTTGGTATAGTTGCTGTCTGAATTTCCATTTGTACTAGTGTTTATTGTCTTCTCTTGATTCAAATGGTGTGGCAAGTTTTGACATGGGTATTTCTTCCACTGTTACCTCGTCGTGCAATTTGGTTATTGCTTACTTCTTCCCAACAAAGTGGTATTAGAGCTTGTGGTTGTATTTGGTTGTGTTGATCGTCTATTTGAATGATGGAGGAAAATGTGAGCAAGATGGTTTGTTTAAATGGTAGTAATTATCATATTTGAAAAAGCAAGATGAAAGATCTTCTATTTGTCAAGAAATTGCATTTACCTGTATTTGCTTCTAAGAAACTCGAGTCTATTGAAGATGAGGATTGGAAATTTGAGCACTTACAGGTTTGTGGCTATATTAGGCAATAGGTTGAAGATAATGTTCGAAATCATATTGTGAATGAGACAAATGCTAAAAGCTTATGGGAAAAGCTCGAGACACTTTATGCTTCGAAATATGGCAATAATAAGTTTTTCCTACTGAAACAATTGATGAATATTAGATACAAAGAGGGCAGTCCTATTTTCGATCATATAAAGGATTTTCAGGTTGTCCTTAATCAGCTGTCTGGAATGGGTGTTAATTTTGATGAGGAAATACAGGGACTTTGACTTCTTAATACTCTGCCAGACTCTTGGGAAGCTCTTCGAGTTTCTTTAACTAATTCTGCTCCCAGTGATGGTGTACCTATAGAGTATGCTAAGAGTGATGTTTTGAATGAAGAGATGAGAAGATGATCTCAAGCTTCGTCTTCTTCAACTTCACACTCCGATGTTTTGGTTACTGAAGACAGGGGGAGAAGTAATTTCAAAGGTTAAAATGATAGAGGCAAAAGTAGAAGCAAGTCAAGATCCTCCAGGTACAAGAATCTAACATGTGACAATTTTCACTTGAAAGGGCACATCAAGAAACATTGCTACAAGTTTAAGAGACACCAGAAAAAGCAAAAGAAAGATGGCTGTCATACCCTATTTTAACCAGGGTCAAAATAGTTTACGACATCCCGGATAATTCCGGGGTTAATTAAAGTCAAGGAGTCGCCACCTAATTATTTACGGTGAATTAGGGCACCTAAGATTAATTAAAGTAATTATCTAAAGTTGATTTTTGTTTTAAAGTCTACGAAACCAAAAAGATTCTAGGTACGGGTTCAATTAACCTAGAGGGAAGGTATTAGGCATCCTCTAAGTTCCATTAACAATGGTTAATCCGACCGGACTTAAATTTAATTAGGCTAAGTGTAAATATTTTAGAAAAGAAAATAGTTTTGTAGATATGGCTAAAGTTATAGATAGAGATGTAAGAATGCTATTTGAAATAAGACTTGTAGAAAATAGTAATTTGTATAAAAGAGTACTTCCAATGCTATTTTAAAATACGACTTGTAAATGTTATTAAGACTTTTAAACGAAAGTATAATAGCATTGTTTAGAATAATATTTGTAAAGGAGATTCAACAAACGTGAATTTCAATAAAGATTATATTGTATTATGATGTAGAAAATCTAAACTTATTTTTTTGTAAATGAGATGTAAAAGGGAGTGAATTTCTTTCTCTTTTATTAACTTTATTTGACTAAAATATGCATAACTCTTGAAAATGTGTTTATAAAATGTACTTTGAATTTATATTTACGTATATAAGAAAATATATTGCAACGTGAATTCAAGATTGTTTGTAGCAAAAAACGGCATAGAAAATAACTTTTGAAATGTTACAAAGACATACTCTTGAAAATCAATAAAGGTGAATTTTATGGAATTGATTGGTTTTTCTTAAGTTAACTACCCATTATACCAAATTACTAACTCTTATAAGGTTCACCTAATCTAAGCAAATAAAACAAGTAAAGTGTTAGTTGTGTAATTACAAATTAAATGCACACAAAAACAAAATAAAGTAAAATAGGGAGTAAAAAGGATTTGGACGGACTCGGCCGTTTTGAAGTCGCACTTTCTTTTGTCGCTCCCGTTATGCCATACGGGCCTCGCCCAATATCACTTTTTGCACTGATTGCGGATTGGATGACTTGAGAAATATGTTGGGCTTTAGCCCAACGCTGAATGCGGGAGGTGACGAGTCCGAGGGACTCGTATTGCGATGTTCATGCATAAGAATGAAAGAAAAGGAATTAGTGTGAAATCAATAAACATAACTAGGCACAATGTAAACTTGAAGAAAATAGATCGACGATTTGTATACACTAGATAGATTTGAGTATACTTACAATGTAAGAACATATAAACCTTAACAAATGCAGTACCATAGCATGTTTTAACAATAAAATATAGGAGCCTATTTGAATCAGTTAAAACAAACCAACTAATTGCTATACTTCTGATGGCATGCCCGAAATAAAAGGTTAAATACTACCCTATCATGAAGGATTTTAACTGGGAAAACAGTGATACTAAACATCCCCACCAAACACGTTTGACTTAAATTGACAAAGAGAGAGGAAAAAAAAAAACTTGAATGTAACAACCAGATGCAAAGAGACCAAACAGGGACAACAGGGTCCGGCGATATAGCGAGCTGAGTAAAATGCAGCAAAGAGACTACCATTATGAATATAATGATCCCAACCAAACCTATAGAATTATTTGATAATACCCTATCTGTGATGACATAGAATACTCAAACCACATACAGATTTCAACTTGCTCAACATGCCTAATGATACTGTTCTTAAAATATACAGAAGGTATCTCACAAAAGGAACACAATAATCAGCGAGCAATCGGACAGACATGCCTACCAGATTCTCGTTTAGTATGGCATATACAAATGCGCCTAACCAGCTGAGTCCAAAATTTAACAAAATGAATTGGTTATGATGCTAAACTGAGGACAATACCCAAATGCAGTACACGAGCATACAGAATCAGATCAGTTTGAACCCACACATCTTATCAAAACCATCATAGACATATGTTAATCCCCGTAGAATCTCCATAAGCTAATTTGGACTTAATTAAATCCCAGATGAAACCAGAGTTGGGAGCGAGTGATTTAAAACATGTAACTAATCGTTTACAGAAAGGAACTTAATGACAGAAATATCCCTAATTCAAATTGAAGAACATGTGCAGTGGGCAATTACCGGTCATGACCAATATTCATATTAAACAAGCATGGTTGATTTAAGTTGAATCGTAATTAATAAATCGCTAAAACGTAGACTGTTTATATATATTAGCTAAAGGTGAGTGAAGATCAGACAACAAAAGCCATCAAAAAACGGGGAACTAAAGAAAACTGAACTTAAACTAAGTTAACACATGAACATACAGGCACGGTTAATGACGCTATTAAACTGCGAAATCCAATCTAAACTAAGACATGAACCTACAAACATTATTAAAACTGAAACTAAACTAACTAAAACTGACATGCGTAATATTCTAAGTTACTAAACTGAGATTCAGCCAAACTGAAATAACAAACACACAAACATATCAGAAACTTCAGATTTGAAAGAAAAAGAACACACTGACCTTTTGTGGGTGCAGTGAACGGGATGTCGACGGCGTCGAATCTACTCTCTCGTTATGAATAGACCCGAACCTTGATCAGATGAGTTCGAATAAAATATTGAAAATTTTTTGTGAACTAAAGTCTCGTATTTCTTTTTGATGAATCGAACCAAATACTAAAGTAGGAGTAGGGATTCGTATCTGTTCTGTCCCTTTTCTGTTTCTCCCCTATCAATGTTTTTTTTTTCCCTTTTTCTCGGCTAAGAACTAACGATGTATTTATAGGAAAAGGTTAGGTTTTTCAGGTTCGATTTTGGGCGGGATTTTTCTGGTCTGGGTTTTCAAAACAAATCAAAAATCAGTCCGTTGAATCTGAGCAAACCACGTGATTTGATTCGATTTACTCAAAAATGGCTAAACTTTTCTCTGATTTTTAAGGTTATCGTGTCTTGAAGCGGAAAAGAAGGAAGCTCTCCTCTGTCAATGATAGGGTGCCCAGACAAACGGACGTTTTTTGTGAGGAAATGGAAAGACAAGGTCTGGCATGGTAAAAGAGGTCTGTGTTTTGCTAAAATGGAGGGAGGGAGAGAGAAAGGGACGGGAGTGTAGAGAGAGAGAGGTGAGGGAGGCGGAAAGGGCTGAAGAGAAAGAGGGATTAGGGTAGGAGATAAGGGGATACGGGTTGGGCCGATTGGGTCGGGTCGTGGTGTTGGGCCGGGTAAATGTGGGTAGGAATAGTGGTAATGGGCTGGTCTGATTAATTTGAAATGTGGGCTAATAATTTGGTTGAAATATCATGGCCTTCCTCCTCTACTTAATTAATTATTTGGGCTTCTAATTTAATAACAAATACAATATAGGCAATTAGTAATTAATATGTAGAAAAATAAAGATTTAACAAAGTATTGTCTTGTAATTAATTTAACGAGTCCAAACCCGAAAATGAAACGATGACTAACCGTTCAAAAATTGTGATAAAGTAACGAAAGTAATGTTAATAGAAAATAGTGAATGAAAGTAGTAGTAAAATAGTAGCGAAAATAAAATATTTATATTTAATTAATTTTAAAAGCCCAAGGACATAAATTGGAATAAAGAAGGTACAAAATTGGGTGTCAACAATGGCGATAATGAAAATCGTGTTGCTGTTGTTACTGAAAGTGATCTTCTTGTTGCTTGTGGTAAAAATGATATCAATCTTATTTGTGATGAGTCTACCTGGTTTGTGGATTCAGGTGCCACTTCTCATGTCACTCCATAGAAGGAATTATTTTCTTCTTATACTCCTGGTGATTTTGCAATGTTACGAATGGGCAATAATAGTGAGGTTGAGATATTTGGCATTGGCACGCTTTTGCTTGAAAAGTAATAATGGTTCGAGGTTGGCTTTTAACAATGTCAAGCATGCTCCAGATGTTCGTCCGAATTTAATTTTACGTAGGAAAGCTTGATGATGAGGGTTATGATCAAACCATTGGTTGTGGCCAGGGGAAGCTTCTTAGAAGTTCAATGGTTGTGGCTCGAGGTTACAAGATGTCTGACTTGTACTTATTTCAGGGCTCCATTTGTAGTGACTCAGTAAATTTATTGGAGAATGATACTTCATGAGAGTTATGGCATAGAAGACTGAGTCATATGAGCGAGAAGGGGATTGATAATTTGGCTAAGAAGAATTTGCTTTTACGGAGTGAAACAAGCAAAGTTAAAGAGATGTGTTCATTCTTTGCCCGGGAAACGAGAGAAAGAGTTTCTTTTCAAAGTTATTCACCTTCAAGAAAGCTTGATTTACTGGAGTTGATACATTCTGATTTGTGTGGTCCTTTTAAAGTAAGCTCTTGTGGTGGTGCACTTTACTTTATGACTTTTATTAATGATCATTCTCGCAAACTCTGGGCATTTCCTTTGAAGTCCAAGGATCAAGTACTTGATGTGTTCAAGACTTTTCAGGCATTGGTTGAGAGACAGACAGGGAAGAAACTAAAATGCATCCGCTCAGACAATGGTGGTGAATACATTGGTCCTTTTGATAATTATTGTAGACGACGGGGGGCATTCGGCGTGGAAAACTCCTCTAAAGACTCCTCAGTTAAATGGTTTAGTAGAGAGGATGAACAGAACTCTAGTTGAGAGGGTTAGATGTTTACTTTCAGATGCTAACTTTCCAGATTCATTTTGGGCAGAAGCACTTAATACTGCTGCTTATGTTATCAATTTATCTCCTACTGTTGCTTTGGATGGTCATGTCCCTGACAGAGTTTGCCTTGGTAAATGTCACACCCCGACCTTACTAGGGTGTGATGGGCACCCGACCCTCCTCAGAGTCGAGCGAACCCTTAACGTTCGCGCTACTAAAACCTGCCATTTCAAAAATTTTAAAACAACATGAAACCTTTCAAAATAGAAATCACCGAACCTTTAGTCAATCACGTAATTTTTATCAACCAACAACATCTCGAAAATACACACCCTTTAACATCTATAACGATTTGCGCTCCTCGACACTCTAGCCGCGGGACAACGGCCCGCAAAGTCTCTAGGATATACAAATACCATGACATAAATGCCGACTCGCGCAACACTCCGGCCCGAAATGGAGCTCGCCAATCCCGCGGAAACAACTCCTAGCAAAGTCTTCTCTTAAATACGGGTGTACCGCGTGGCATGAAAACGCGGCCCCCGAAGAAGGGGTCGGTGCGGGATATGTACCGAGTATGTAAAGCGATTACAAATAGCTAACCCAAGCCAATTTAGAAATAAAGAAATCACAATCAAGCTCGTTACACTGTGACCCTCGGCCGGAGGAAATATAAATGTATACATGGGGTCTAGAAACAGACGCTTAAGTAAATAATACAAATGAACACACATTCCTTAAGCAAAGGATGCAACCTAACCCGTGTGTCGCCTCCGACATACCAATGTAACCTGGTCCCGACGGACGACCCCGGCCAATAATAATGATGGCCCGCCGGGCGTGCCGCTTCCGGCATAATGATAATAATAATAATAATAATAATAATAATAATAATAATAATAATAATAATAATAATAGTAATAATAATAATAATCCTTCGGGTGTGCCGGTCCGATACGTCTATCCCGGCCCCATCGGACATGCGGCCCCGAGCGTAAATGATGGCCCCCGGGCATGCCGGTCCGACATACGTCTATCACGGCCCCGTCGGACATGCGGCCCGGCATCTGGCCCCGCCGGGCGTGCCACTCGTGACATACGGCTATCCGGCCCCATCGGACATGCCACTCGTGACATACTACTAATCCTAGCCCCTTCGGGCATAATGATAATAATAATGAGATATCGCACCCCGCCGGAGTGGTTTTGAAAAGTTTAAATAATAAAATCTCACACCCTCCGTGTGGTTTTTGTACGCACCCCTCGCCGGAGTGGTTTTAGAAAAGCCTTAGAAAATAATATATCACACCCCTTCGGAGTGGTTGTAGGGAAAGCTTTAAAAATAATATATCACACCCCGAGGCTCAAATCAAACTTAGTACCCATAGGACATGCCAAAAGAAGGAAAGGACAGCTTTACATACCTTTTCCGCTTCTTAAGCTTCTCCAAATTCGAATCCCGTTTTCTCCAAAATCTACAAATGGTCATGTTTACCAATTGTGAGTTATAGCTTCAAGAGTTCAACTTAAATTCATGTTTGTCTACCGAAATTTCGGGCAAAGATTTCCCCATACATATAGCATCCCGAGAATCTAACTCGGCAAATTGTAATCAACAACAATCCCGGAATGCAACCCGGCCAAACCAACAATCATAACAACAATATCAATACTCAACTCACAACATGTTCAAGACATTATCTAACCCAAATCTTCCAATTGCCATAAGAACTCCAACAATACATTTATTTCTTTCAAACTCATAAATTATGTCAACAATCCGCATGCTAACGATCATCATTCTCATGCACACAAGAATTTATTTTAAAATCATATTGCTCTCAAAACAGCCGCAACATTTCGAGCTTCCCATTTGAGTCGTCAAACCTTCATTTTCACCACATAATCTACAACAATCAACAACCAAAAATACTATATAAAATGAGTTCATTATATTTTTCTAAAATCGGCCCTACACGGCCCAGTTCCAAGCTACATAATTCCATGAATTCGTTCATTTTTACATACCAAACATATGCAACCATCCATAACAACATCAACCAACACTAAATGAATTTAGTTCTACACGTTTATACTACACCACATATATTCGGCTACAACATAATACACCAAAATCTCATGAATTCCATTCATCTCCACACTCTACAACACACAAACCATGCATAGTATATGAAAGAGGAGATGGAATCCTTACCTTTTTCCTCCAACTCCTTTACTTGTCCCAAATGCGAAAACGATGAAACCAACGGTTTATCTTGAATAATTATACCACGTCGAAGAGCGTCTTGAACTTAATAAGAATACAAGAGAATTACAATTTTTGGACCAAAATTGAAGGCTAGAATTTTTTTTCTCTTTCCTTTCTCTTCTCTTTCTCTTGTTCGTTTTCCTCTCTTCTTTTTTTTTTTCTTTGAATTTTACGGAAAGTTTTGGGCCCGTTTTTTGCTGAAAAAAATAAGGTTCTCATTCCCTTTAAAAGCGCCAACGTCGGGTTGCTTTATGTGATGCGTAGCGATCTTGTAGCGATCTGCGGGAACTTGTTCTGCGTCGATAGTTCGAGTTTGTAACGTCTATAATTCTCTACTCCGATGTCCTATCAATGAACGGTTTGTTGCATTACAAACTAGACTCGACGAACTTCATTTTAGGCTTTTAAACACCTTAAAACTCCACATATACTATGAGATATACGCCTCCATAGTTGACTTAAAAATTCGCCCAGCATTTCCCAAATTTTCGTCGAACTTATTTTCTTCAATTTACTCGATCTCGAAATATTCCAACGCACAAAATGCGGGATATAACATCCTTCCCCCTTTAGAACATTCGTCCTCGAATGTTCAACTAAACGTATAGGGGCTTAAGAATCTCGATTTAAACTTTTCTTTCTTGTCATCCCCTTTACTCGACTTGTAACATTCTAGATACATTACCTCGTGTCGTCTCTTAATCTTTAACTCAAACCCTTCCTTATTCATCCCGTAACTTGTTTTCCTTTTCACGCTTACCTTTGTATTCTAGCTACATAAATCACATCATAGTCTTGGCCACTTTCTCACTAGGCCTACTTACTTTTTATGATAATCCCCGTTACATTCACATTATACCTTACAAACCGTCTTATCAATACATTCACACACATCACGATTCCTTCCTACTCTTGTCTTGGTCATACTATTAAGGCGACTTTTCAAGTCACATCACAAACCCATACCTCATTCTCTCTTGTTAATCCCGAAGAAATTTCGGCGAGTTTCCTTTATATTTCTTCTTGCCTCAAAACACGTACACACGGGGAAATACCAACGATGCCTCGCGGGGCCAACATACATATACACATTTTATATCATATCGCAGCCACACGGGGCTCCCGATATCGTCACCGGTTACACAAATAATAACACACACCTCGTATGCCCAACTTTTACGGCACTTTCATTACACTTTCTTGTCTACTTTCCCCTTTAGGCTCTAACTCGTATTTCAATCGCAACGCAATTTCTTTCCCAACATATATCTTTCATACCTTTACTTGTATACTTTGTGACTTCCAACATCATCAATCACATTCACATCGGCGTCATTCCTCACCGCAATCACAAATCGGGGTAAGGAGTCCGTCTCTGTGACTTGGCACTATGGCACGATCTCGGATATGAAAGAAGAGTAACCAACCTAAATGCCCGTAGCCTCTTGTTTATAAATGTGGTGCGCAACACACCCATAAACAAGACTACTACTAGACACGACTTTGCGAGACAACCCCTAGGACGGACACGCTGCGATACCACTTTGTCACACCCAGACCTTACTAGGGTGTGATGGGCACCGACCCTCCTCGAGTCGAGCGAACCCTTAACGTTCGCGCTACTAAAACTTGCCATTTCAAAAATTTTAAAACAACATGAAACCTTTCAAAATAGAAATCAACGAGAACCTTTAGTAATCACGTAATTTTTATCAACCGACAACGTATCCGAAAATACACACCCTTTAACATCTATAGCCGGTTGCGCTCCTCGACACTCAGCCGCGGGACAACATACGCAAAGTCTCTAGGATATACAAATACCATGACATAAATGCCCGACTCGGCAACACTCCGGCGAAATGGAGCTCGCCAATCCCGCGGAAACAACTCTAGCAAAGTCTTCTCTTCATGGGTGTACTGCGTGGCATGAAAACGCGGCCAGAAGAAGGAGGGTCGATACGGGATATGTGCGAGTATGTAAAAGCGATTACAAATAACAACCCTTTGCTCGATTTAGAAGAAAGAAATCACAATCAAGCTCGTTACACGACCCCTCGGCGGGAAATATAAATGTATACATGGGGTCTGAGAACAAACCTTAAGTAAATAATACAAATGAACACACACACATTCCTTAAGCAAAGGATGCAACCTAACCGTGTGTCGCCTCGACATACCAATGAAATAGTCCGCCGGACGGCCGCTTCGGCGCAATAATAATGATGGCCCTTCGGGCATTGCCGCTTCCGGCATAATGATAATGATGATAATAATAATAATAATAATAATAATAATAATAATAATAATAATAATAGTAATAATAATAATAATCCCCGCCCGGGTGTGCTTGGTCCGGCATACGTCTATCGGCCCCGTCGGACATGCGGCCCCGACGTAAAATGATGGCCCCTTCGGGCATCCGGTCCGACATACGTCTATCCACAGCCCCGTCGGACATCGGCCCCGGCATCCCTAGCCCGCCCGGGCGTGCCACTCGTGACATACGGCTATCCTCGGCCCCGTCGGACATGCCACTCGTGACATACTACTAATCCTAGCCCCCGGGCATAATGATAATAATAATGAGATATCGCGCCCCCTTCGGAGTGGTTTGAAAAGTTTAAATAATAAATCTCACACCCCGTCGGAGTGGTTTTGTACGCACCCCCTTCGGAGTGGTTTTAGAAAAGCCTTAGAAAATAATATATCACACCCCCTTCGGAGTGGTTGTAGGAAAGCTTTAGAAAATAATATATCACACCCCCGAGGCTCAAATCCAAACTTAGTACCCCTAGGACATGCCAAAAGAAGGAAAGGGACAGCTTTACATACCTTTTCCGCTTCTTAAGCTTCTCCAAATTCGAATCCCGTTTTCTCCAAATCCTACAAATGGTCATGTTTACCAATTGTGAGTTATAGCTTCCAAGAGTTCAACTTAAATTCATGTTTGTCTACCGAAATTTCGGCGGCATTTCCCCTATACATATAGCATCCCGAGAATCTAACTCGGCAAATTGTAATCAACAACAATCCGGGAATGCAAACCGGCCAAACCAACAAATCATAACAACAATATCAATACTCAACTCACAACATGTTCAAGACATTCTAACCCAAATCTTCCAATTGCCATAAGAACTCCAACAATACATTTATTTCTTTCAAACTCATAAATTATGTCAACAATCCGCATGCTAACGATCATCATTCTCATGCACACAAGAATTTATTTTAAAATCATATTGCTCTCCAAAACGACCCGCAACATTTCCGACTTCCATTTGAGTCGTCAAACCTTCATTTTCACCACATAATCTACAACAATCAACAACCAAAATACTATATAAAATGAGTTCATTATATTTTCTAAAATCAGCCCCTACACGGCCCAAGTTCCAAGCTACATAATTCCATGAATTCCGTTCATTTTTACATGCCAAACATATGCAACCATCCATAACAACATCAACCAACACTAAATGAATTTAGTTCTACACGTTTATACTACACCACATATATTCGGCTACAACATAATACACCAAAATCTCATGAATTCCATTCATCTCCACACTCTACAACACACAAACCATGCGCATAGTATATGAAAGGAGATGGAATCCTTACCTTTTCCTCAACTCCTTTACTTGTCCCAAATGCGAAAACGATGAAACCAACGGTTTATCTTCCGAGATAATTATACCACGTCGAAGAGCGTCTTGAACTTAATAAGAATACAAGAGAATTACAATTTTTGGACCAAAATTGAAGGCTAGGAATTTTTTTCTCTTTCCTTTTCTCTTCTCTTTCTCTTGGTGTTTTCCTCTCTCTTTTTCTTTTTTTTTTTGAATTTTTTACGGAAAGTTTTGGGCTGTTTTTTTGCTGAAAAAAATAAGGTTCTGTCCCTTTTAAAAGCGCAACGTCGGGTTACTTGTCGGATTCTTGTAGCGATCGCGCGATGCGCGGGATTCTTGTTCCTGCGTCGATAGTTCAGTTTGTAACGTCTATAATTCTCTACTCCGATGTCTATCAATGAACGGTTTGTTGCATTACAAACTAGACTCGACGAACTTCATTTTAGGCTTTTAAAACACCTTAAAACTCCACATATACTATGAGATATACGCCTCCATAGTTGACTTAAAAATTCGCCCAGCATTTCCCAAATTTTCGTCGAACTTATTTTCTTCAATTTACTCGATCTCGAAATATTCCAACGCACAAAATGCGGGATATAACAGTAAAGATGTCTCTTATGCTCATTTGAGAGTCTTCTGGTGTAAGGCCTTTGTGCATGTTCCTAAGGATGAAGGGTCAAAGCTGAAAATTAAAACTAGGCAGTGTATCTTTATTGGTTATGGTCAAGACGAATTTGGCTATCCTTTTTATGATCCAGTTGAGAAGAAACTTGTTAGAAGCCACGATGTTGTGTTCTTTCAAGACCAAACAATTGAAGATTTTGACAAAGCTGAGAAGGTTGATTCTCAGAGCAGTGAGAGCTTAGTTGATGTTGATCCAGTTCCTGTAATTATAGCACCTGAAGAAAATCTTTAAAATGATGAAGCTCAAGTTGATAACGAAGATAATAATCATGTTTAGAATGACCATCATGATGTTGTTGATGCTCCAGTGGAAGATGGTGTGGTTGGCCAGCAACTAACTACTATTGATGCTCCAGAGAGTTCTCTCAGAAGATCTACTAGAGAGAAAGTACCTTCATCGTGTTATTCACCCAATGAGTTCTCACTCTTGACTGATGGGGGAGAACTGAAAGTTTTGATGAGGCCATGGATAGTGAAGAAAAAGAAAGGTGGTTTGATGCTATGGAAGATGAGATTAAATCCTTGCATGATAACCATACATTTGATCTGGTTAAGCTTCCTAGAGACAGAAAAGCTTTGAAAAACAGGTGGGTTTTCAAGGTGAAACATGAAGATGGTGTCACACCCCGATCTTTCTAGGGTGTGATGGGCACCCGACCCCATACTCGGAGCCGAGCGAACCCATTGACTCTTATTACATACATACTTTCTTTGAATTCTTAGATTAAACAAAATAAAATACATAGTAAAACTTTCAAAATCTTTTGTCGTTTCCAATTAAACACAATCTGAAAACATAAGGGCTCTGTAGTATAATGTATAATAAAAACACATCGGCTAGTGGAACCATTTGCGAGACCGACACACTAGACCCACGACTCTGTTTGCAAAGTCTCTAACTTCGAACAAACTGCAAAGCACATATAATCTGACTCGGCAGCACTCCAGGTACAAATGGAGTCTACCAACTCCGCTGGGACGTCTTCTGCATTAGCTCTTACTTGTCCGAGTGTACTGCGCGGCATGAAACGGCGCCCACAAAAGGGGCGTCGGTACGAGCAATGTACTGAGTATGTAAGGCATGTATAATAATATACGAGAGATACATAATATAATTAATGACATAAAAGAAATATAGAACATATCATGATATAGGAGAGCAACTTTGTACATATGAGTGTCCTTTTTGGCGAATACCATGCATGCTTAGTTTGCGGAACGTGCGCCCGATCCTCATATCATATTCTTTGCGGAACGTGCAGCCCGATCCATATACATATACAATATAATATAATGCGCGGAACGTGCAGCCCGATCCATATACATATATAATGCGAGGAACGTTCGGCTCGATCCATTTACCCACATATCCCGCGTCGGGCATCCCGCGTCCGGGATGGTATCATATTATACCACCGATCGGGTGGTTATGCGTCTATAGCGCCTCACCTTTTTCCCCATACTTCCCCATATACATATACATATATCATGTGCATATATCATGTAAGCATGCAGGAGAGCCCGAAGAAAAGTCATGTATCCGTCGGAGTGACGTAAGGTCGGTAACCTCCGATTACTTTATGGAATAATCATGGGCGCTTTGTCTCACCTTGAAGGAACAATTATAAGGCGAGACTATCAATCAAGGATAGCATCACGGGAAAACATAAAACAGGGTCATAACATATCATTTCATATACTTTGAAACCTTTAAAATAGTCATTATCCAAAAATAGCTTAACATTTCATATCGTCGTATTCATGGTAAGAACATATCCTTGACATATTCGTCCTAGTCATTTTCTCATATCTGGCATCATCATTGTCATCATAGAATCATAGTCGTTGTTTTGGTCATAAAAACTTTCAAAAATCGTAAAACTTGGATTTTGGAGAAAAAATGAATATTTTGGAAAACATTCATAAACTTTTAGAAAGGAAATCATGCTTTGAAATCATAACTTCTAACTTTTGAAAATAAGGACGTTATGGGAGCATTTATAAAATCGCAACGTAGGATTCATGCCATAGAAGGAAAAAGGACGAGCCTTAACATACCTTCGTTGCTTCCTAAGCTAATCCAAACTCAAGTCTTGGCTTTTCAAAATCTACAACACGTCATTAGACACTAAACATTAGTCATAGGCACCTCGGAATCCCATTTTAAACTCGCAATTTATTTACAAAAATTTGGGCAGCACTTCCCCTATAAATTCAACACCCCGAGAATTCAACTCGGCCAATATCAACAACAACCATACCAACAATCACAATAACAATATCCATAAGTAATTCCAAACGCATTCTAACATTAATAGTTCCTTTCTACATAATTCGACAACATTCATGCATATTCAATTCAACTTCATATTTTTAAACTAACATCAACGACCGCATATTCAAATACCAATCCAAAACCATTCAAACACGATTCAAGAACATTTCCAACAATCCGCACAATATTCAAACAATCCAATTAATACTCTACTCCACCCGAAACCCCAAATTTCCATAAGAACAACAACAATACATTTTCTTCCTTCCAAATTCATAAACTACATCAACAATCCACACCTTAACAATATCATTTTCATAAATTCACGAAACTACATTAAATTCACATTAGCTTCTAAAACAGCCCATATACGTTTTCCACTTCAACTTACATCATTAAGCTTTCATTATCATCATATAATCCACAACAACAACAACCAAAACTCTAAATAAAATTAGTTCATCATATTCTACAAAACGACCCGCTCACACTGGCTCAACTTTAACACGCAACATATCATGATTTCCATCCATTTTTACACACTACAACAAATTCAAAACATCCATAACACAGATAATTCCAACCATTTAACCCACATAAAACAGCCCCTTAATCCATAAATCTCAACAAAATAACAAACTAGTTTATAACGCTATTTTCTCGTTCTAATCCGTTAAAACTCTAATTAAACTTGTTAACAATGAAAAAGGGACCTTAGCCTTACCTTAAGTATGCAGCCAGCACGTCACCCTCTTCTTCTTGGCTGATTTTTAGCCCAAATTGAAGGCAACGCAACGTATAACACTTTTCTCTTCATGAGCTTCGCGATCCGGGCTTAGATTGTGGTCAAAATTTGGTTTCTCTCTCTACCTCTCTCTCTCTCTCTCTCCATCTCTGAAAATTCTGGATGTTTTGGTCTGAAAAAAGAAGGAGAAAGCTGAAAATTTCACTTAAATGGCGTGGGTATTGGGCACTGACCCGAATTGGAATCGGGTTGGGCCGAATCCCTTTGTTCGGCTCGACCTTTCTGCCTTAAAACGTCCATATCTCCTTATCCGATGTCTCCTGTGAACCCACGACCTATGGTTGGAAAGATATTTCAATTATCTACAACTTCTATCTTTGGTATTTTTCCAAATTCCAAACTTATAATACCGTTTCTGCCCCTCAAAGTCAGATCACCCGAAAACGTTACTTAAAAATATTTGCTTGGAGGGCTTCCACTTTGATTTGGCTCAAGGGTCCTTCTTGAGTTATGTTTAACTTCATATATGTGATTCATATAAATTGCCGCATGTCCCAAAAAAAAAATCTCAATGTGTGGGCCCCACCTTAACACACGGCCACTTTGGCCTTTTCATGAAATTTTTATTTCAACTTCTAGCCCCAAATTTTCATGGAATATTTCCATCCAATAAAATTCATAAACAACTTATGCATTACACAAAATCGAAAAATAGCCTTGTCCTTAACTTGTCGCAACTAACTTAAAATATTCCAACGTACAAAAATACGGGATATAACAGATGGTAACCCAGTTCCACGGTACAAGTATAGATTAGTTGTCAAGGGCTTTAATAAAAAAAGGAGAGTTGATTTTGATGAAATCTTTTCTCCAGTTGTGAAGATACCATCCATTCGGGTTGTTCTGGGCTTGGCTGGATGTCTAGATTTAGAGGTTTAAAACTGCTTTTCTCTATGGTGACTTGGATGAAGAAATTTATATGGAGCAGCCAAAAGGTTTTGAAGTCAAGGGTAAAGAGAATTATGTTTGCAAGTTAAAGAAGAGCTTGTGTTGTTTGAATCAAGCTCTCAGGCAGTGGTACAGGAAGTTTGGTTCTTTTACGAGTCAACAAGGCTTTAAGAAGACTTCTTTAGATCATTGTGTTTTTGTGCAAAAATTCTCTGATGGTGACTTTATCATTCTATTGCTTTATGTTGATGACATGCTTGTGGTTATCACAAGAGAAGTACATTCAGAAAGTATTTCGGAGATTCAACATGGATAAAGCTAAGGGTGTCCGTACACCTTTAGCTATGCACTTCAAATTGAGCACGAAGCAGTGTCCTTCTAGTGATGATGAGAAGGAAGGTATGAAGAAAGTTCCTTATGCTTCAGTCGTTGGCAGTCTGATGTATGTGATGATTTGTAGAAGACCAGATATTGCTCATGCTATTGGTATTGTTAGCCGTTTTTTTTTCTAATCCAGGAAGAGAGCATTGGAATGCTGTGAAGTGGATTATGAGATATCTTTGGGACAGAGAAGCCTATTCTTTGTGGTTACTGATTCAGATATGGCCGGGGATGTTAATACTCGTAAGTCTACTTCGGGCTACTTGATTACTTATGCAGGGGGAGCCGTGTCTTGGAAATCTAGGTTGCAAAATGTGTTGCTCTATCTACTATAGAAGCTGAGCTTATTAGTGCCTTTAAAGCTTGTAAAGAGTTTGCTCTGGATGAAGAGATTTATGAAGGAACTTGGCTTTGCTCAAGAGAGGTATGTGCTTCATTGCGACAGTCAAAGTGCTATTCATCTTGGCAAGAACTCTACATTTCATGGTAGGTCAAAACATATTGATGTGAGATACCATTGGATTAGAGATGTGTTGGATTCTAAGTTGCTTGAACTTGAGAAGATTCACACCGTTGATAATGGTTCGTATATGTTGACTAAAGCTTTGCCAAGAGGGAAGTTTGAAGAGTGTTGCATGATCGCTGGGAAGGCAGTCTCCTCCACATAGTCAGGAGGGGTAAAATTGTTGGGTTTTTTGGGTTTTCCCTTCATATGTGGAATTGAATTAATAAAACCCAATCTAATTTGGACCAGCCCACTTTTGCCCTAAAATCCTCTATATATAGGATCAACTTAGGTCTTATTTCAACAACACAAGAGTGAATTTATAGCAGCCATGTAGAGAGAAAAACTTGAGAGAGAAAGCAGATTTTCGTCCAGAAATTTTCTGTTACAACAGTCCGCTTTAAATTGCGTTTCCTGATTTGTTAATCGTTGGATCGTGCTGAAATTTAAACAGGGTTCTCAACATCTGGTTATTCAATTTCAATGGTGGAGATTGGATTTTGTGGTCTGTGGTTCCAGGTTTTTGAGTACGAACAGTAACTCATTTTGGGGGTGATTTCTCTCTTTTCTTCACTTGTTTTGGTGCTATCTTTTATGTATTGTTGCTTCGTGTTTGGCGTTGATGTTGTAGCCATTTGGAGAACATTATTGTAACTCTTGTTGATTATAGTGGAGCTTTTGTGGGCCGGAGGTCCCGAGGATGTTTCCTCTTCACCTTGAAGGGGTTTTACCACGTAAATTTGGTGTCTCTTGCATTCGATTTATTTTTGCTTTCTTTGCTAATTTATTGTTTGTATAGTTGTTGTCCGAATTTTCATTTGTACTAGTGTTTATTGTCTTCTTTTGATTCAAATAGTGTGGAAAGTTTTGACTTGGGTATTTCTTCCGCTGTTACCTCGTCGTGCAATTTGTTTATTACTTGTTTCTTCCCAATAATATATACAGAGGCAGGCTTATTGTGTCACTAAACCTAACAATAAAAGTATTTATCTGTGACTTACTAACTTCATTGTGCCTTAATGGAATAAATTGGATGACAATAAACATAAGTTGTGCTATAAGTCTAATGAAGAAAATAAAATCCACATTTTCCCTCTATAGAATTGGTTGAGTTGTCATTATCAACTCGACTAATGTATTGCCTTGTTACATTCAACTAAGTCTTTCATCAATACTTAAATAAATAAGTATCAAACAACCATCTCCCAATTAGACATCTGGCTGAATTCCTTCCTACTTCACAGTTGCCCCTTTCTTATGCAATTAATAAGCAATCTTATCAATATAAGCTATAAATGCAAGCATGATAACCATGAAAGGTATAACTTCATTTCACAGTATTAAGTCAGTATACATAGCTAAAGGGAAGTGTATAGCTTTTACACTTCTGAGGACTTTTAAGAGCTCCATGGAACTCCTGTGCGCAAACAACCGCATCGTACTGTTATTTATTTGATTGTAAGGCTCATAAATGTTTGAATACCTTATCTTGCTTTTGTATTAATTTATATTGCAATACTTAGATATATTTATTTTGTAGATGGCGGGTGATAACAGGGGTAATTAAGCCTATTGATAAAGCCCTAAAAAAGTCAAAAAAGAAGGGTCCGATTATACCACCGGAGGGTGTAGTGCTAGGTACCCTACAAATTAGAGAGAGAGAGAGAGGCCCTTCGCCATATCTCCCACCACGTGGCCCTCCATTGCCGCATTATTCTGGCCTAGATGGAGCGGGCTATAGACTTATCATGTCCAAGATCCGCCTTATATTTGGCCGCAGGCCAAAACAAAGTCAGGGGCACCTCTCAGTCCCCTACTATGATGTCCAAACCTGGAACGTTCCCACATAGACTCCCACAGTTTCCTCATGGATTATAGCGAGCGGCTATAAGTGGTACTCCTACAGATACTCCCAACCCGACTATATCACATCCCTCGACATTATCTACCCCATAGTTTGGGATGTCGGGGCATTAAATCGAAGAAAGTAGCTCTGATTCTGACTGTCCTGCTCCCCTACGAGGAGATCCTCCACAGCTGAAATCTTATAACGAGTATGGTCATCTCATCATCGAGTAATGGGATTCACGTAAGTTTTTTCAATTTGCATTAGTTATTTACTTTATTTTTTAAACATCTAATTATTTAACATCTTATTATTTCATTGTTTCTTGCAGCTTCTATCAAGGCAAAGCAACAAAAAGGGTTTTGAAGACGGTCAAAGGACTTTATAGGGGCGACCCTCCGACTTGGGGCAAGGTGCCACCGGAGCTGAAGAGGCAGATGTTTATGGAGTTTAGGGTACATTTATACGTATTTATTATTTTTTGTAAAACATTATAACTCTCTTGATTGGTTCCATATATATTAATGAAATCATTTAAATTTCTTTGCAGAAAAAGTGTTCCTCGAAGCCGCAACATGAGGAAGAAGTAGCGCAAAATCGACAAAAGGGCAGCAAAAATACTTAAGGATGTGTTTCGTAAGCCTGTAACTTATGACAGAAGCCTAAATGGGTCCATGAGGATAACTGGAAGAAGCTGTTGCATTACTGGGCAACTGATCCACGATTTTTGCAACTAAGTGGGATAGGGAAGAATGGCAGAGCCTCGGAGAAGGGTGGATCGCTACACACTAGTGGGGCTACGAGCCAAGTTGACATGAGGAGGAAACCGGTATGTCTCCTTAAATCCTATTTTAAATATACTCAATTTATTTACTTTATTTGATTAATTACTCAAATAATTTGTTTGGAGTAGCTCGAGAGGGGGCAGATATTTTACCTCAAGATGAGGCGTTCAAGATCACTCACACGAAGAAGAACAAAAACCCTGATGGTCAAGAGGAATGGGTTGAGCCACGGACTGAGCGAACCTGGGTAAGTCACTAATTAACAATAATAGCTACTTTCTTTTTCTAAATTTTTCAACTAACATTGTCTCTTTTAAATCCAGAACGAATTTCAACAACACTTAGAGGAGTTTCGTGCCACGCAGCCAGTCGGCATGCCAGTAACCACAAAGCTAATAGAGCGGAAGTAGAAGTGGATAGAGAGTGTTGGTGGCCCAACAAGGTATGGACTGCTTATGGTATGGCGAATCGAGCATTTCGTCGGCCCTTCAAGGCGTATGTAGTTCTAGTGATGCGAGGGGCTATGGATCCTAATGAGTACCTAGCCATGAAGGAGCAGGTTGCTCAACTAACAAACTCACTTAATCCCGTGGAGGCCAGAGAGAAGAGGGGGGACAACGAGATGTAGGGTATGAAGGCCTAACTAACCGGCTTACTTATTACTTAATTCAGGGCGGTTCCCAATTCCCCCGTGTCTCGGGATGCTCGTAGGTCACAGCCCCGACCTTCTCAAGGTAGAGGTAGGTCACATACTCACGTAGATCATACTCTTGTTGATGAGTCTAGTGAGGAGGATACCGATCACGTCTCTAACACACAACGACGACCTCGTTGATTCGTATAGTTTCCAAGATAACTTTTCTATCTTTTGTTGGATATGTAAATATTGTATAGGTTTATGATGTTTGATGACGTTTGAAGTTGTAGACTAGCTTAAGTGTATTGTAAGTGTTTGAATGTACTGTTTGGTGGAATTTGAACTAGTTTGAAGTTGAATTTGTTTGTGTTGTTGGTTGTAGAATGTATAATGTAGCGTATGTTTGATTTTGTTGGATTGTTGGCAGCTATTTGAGCTAGTTGTTGAAGATTTTTGGTATTTTGTTTTGTTTGAAATTTTGGAAAAGAAATTCCAGATTTCGACCTCATGAGGTCGAAAATCAGCCTCGAAGTTGCTATTTTTGACCTCATGAGGTTGAAATTAGGCCCAGAAAATTGAATTTCGACCTCATGAGGTTGAAATTAGCAGCGGTTGCTAGTTTTCGACATCATGAGGTCGGAATAAGTATATTATTTTATAATATTGTTCCAAATTTTCGACCTTATGAGGTCAAAAATAATAAATTAAATTTATATCAAAATTTAAGTTTTTGACCTCATGTATTTTAATTTGGCTGTAAAATAAATTTCGACCAACCCATTATCGACCTGGGCTTGAGGTCGAAATTTTAGTCAAAATTTCCAATTTTTCGACCTCATGGGGTCGGGAAAAGCTCTTTGTTTTAGTAGTGATACCCCTCTTCTTGACATTTTTTTGCGCGGAGTGCCCTTCTTTTGGGCTGGTCTTTATATTTTGCCCCTCATTTATGCCTTCTTTAATTTTTGCCCCTGCCGCCTGTTTAATGAAAGTTTTTTGACGAAATTACCCTTACCCCATTAAAACCCTTTCTATTTCGTCATTTGCCCTTTTCTTTTCTTTTTTTGCTTCTTCGTTCCTCCTTTGTTTTGTGTCTGTCTTTATCCGTTCCAAAATTTAGGTACGAATTTGGATCTTTTGCTCGTTTCAATATTTGTTTTTATGTTAAATTGTTGTTTGTTGAATTGATATCTTTGTCTTCGTCGTTTTTTATATTTAAGTGATCCTTTTTGATTTAAAATTATAGTGTTTTGTTAAAGTGTACGTATGATTTTTTGAACTTTAGTTTTCGTTGCCCATGTATATATTTTGGTTTTTTGAATGTCGTATTATGAATGTCGTAATATGTTTTAGTTGATTTTGATATGCGTTTTGGTTTTCTCTTCGTTGAATCTTTGAAGTTTTGCCGTGGCAATGTTGTTTTATGTTGTTGCTTGTTGTTTTTGTTTAATAATCTGGTTTTTGTGAAGAATGTGTTTGTGCGAGGCGGCATATGCTGTTCGTGAGAATTTTTGTTTCTTGAAACTACATTTATGCCTATTAAGCATAATTTCGTGATTTAAGTTACTTTGTCCGTGTTATGATTTTTTGGTTTTTATGATAGTTTATATGTTTTCCGATTATAAGCTTTAGTTTAAGATTTTTGGTGTTTTTTTTGTTTAGTAACCGTGTTTTCATGAAGATCTGTGTTTGTACGAGGCAACATATGCCGGTCGGCAGAGTTATTGGTTTTTGAGGCGGGTTATGCCGGTTACGGCATAAAGTTATACTGTTCGCATAACTTCATGAATTAAGTTAATTTATGTGTGTCTTTGTTTTTTGGTGTTTTCTTGTTAATTTTTGTTTTTATGCAATCTTATGTGTTTTGGTTCTTTCTTCTATTATGCAGTATTTGTGAGTATGACATGAAAAAGAGAGCAAGATGCGTGAAGAAAGCAAAAAAATAGATTGTTTTAGTTGAGCAAGATCCGTGAAGAAAGGAAAAAATAGTTTGTCTTAGTTATTTTTGCACTATGTAATTTTGTTTTTTTTTGGTGCGCCCTTGTGTTTTTTGTAAATGTTATAAGATTGTATAGTTTGTTTTGTGTTATAAATTTCAACTTTAACCACCTTTGTAATTTGATGGTGTTCATTTTTAATCTCAACTTCTCTCGTTCATAAAAGTCGCTATTTTGTTGAAAATCCAAGTTATACCGTTTCCATCACAACTTCATGGTTGTTATATAATAGAAGTTTGCCTGTAGGTCGGCATAGTTTCTCATTATGTAAATAGAAGTTCCGCCCATTCCGGCAGAATTTAAGTTAAGAAAACTTGCCATAACCAACAACAAAGACAAACCATTTGAAGTTATTTGACCAGCCAAAATGCATTTATTGGGGATTATTTGTGACGGAAAGGTCGTTTTTTTGTTGAAAACCAAATTTATGGTGGTTATTTAATAGGAGTTTTCCGGGGTCGGCATAGTTCCTCATTTTATGAACGGAAGTTCCACCCATACCGGCGAGTAAATCAGCAACAAAGATAAAACGTTTTTAACTTTTTCGAAGCAGTCGTAACGCATTTTATTGGGATTAGTTGAGACGCCATAATGGTTGTTTTAGTATGAATGAATTTTTGCTATGAATGAATGAAATATTTTACTTAGTGTTAATTGTATTGTGCTGAATGTTTTATCCAATTTTCCAAAGATTTTAAAATGTTATATAAGCAACAAAGCCCATAAGTATGCCGCTAACGGCATACTTATTTATTTTGTAAGCGAAAGACTGCCGGTCCGGCATAAATGTGAAACATGAAAACAACGAGAGAGAATAATATTGTTATGTCCCAAGGCATACATCTATTAAACTTACCAGATGTAGTATTTGAGATACCAATTTTGTTTCTACAAAATCGTTATACCGCCATGTGAGGCATAAATTATAAACCGGATAATTAAATTTGATGATTTTTTTTTTCTTTTTCCTCAATGTTTTATGGTAGAGAATTGTAGATTTCATGTAGGGACATTTATCTCTTTCTCTTATATAGTTTTTTATTATCAACAACAAGAAGATAACAACTTAGTAAAAGAAAATAATAAAAGAAAGAATGGATGTAAGAATAAATGTGTGATTGATGCTTGAAGTCTCGCCTTAGTACTACCAAAGTTTTGCCATTTCTTTCAGCAAAGAGTGCGCATTATGCGTCAAGAATCATAAGATCAATTCATATAAACCATGTATAAGAGTGTGATGTTAGGATGACAATTTCCTCTTCCTGTATCGTCTTGAATATGGATTGAGAGCTGGACTGTGGTTACAGGTTGCCCTAGTGTGTCCAAAGAACTTGCATCTACCACATCTGTATGTGTACTTTGTCGATTCTCTTCTTGGGGGATATCTTTTTGTTTGTTTTCTTCCAGGTCTTATTTTAACATCAGGCGGCATTATTTTAATATCCATAATGTTTTGTGGAATAATCCATGAGTCTTGATTTCCAACTGATAGTATTTCACCTTTGTATGTCTCTTGGTGTGCTTGTTTCTTGAACAGTCCGCAAAAGATGTAGATTTTGGCAAACTTCTTTTGTCTATAATCGCCATGGCATGTGTGCACGGTAACTCGTCATTTGGAACTCCAAGCACTCACAAGTCATATTCTTCGTGTCTACATTGTATTGATATCCTTCATCTTTCACAACAAATTTGACGGGAGTTATGTTTTCTACCGTGGAAATTGACAATATAAATGAGTGATATTTTTTCGGGCAATTTTCGATTATGTGAGAGTTATGCCCTTTCCTAAGCATACTTCTGTACAAAGCTGAAAATAAGAGTCGCCTCTTCCTACGTAACTATTTATAAAATAGGGTCACGCTTGTTCCTTTGTCCAAGATAACTTTTGTGTTTGTTTGATTTTAAACTATACATTGCTCATAAAACTAAGATTTGAAGTGTATGTTGGTAAAATCTACTTACTTTCATTGTGAGTATAAAAACAAAGGTCATAATTATGCCCTTACAAGAGCATAATTCCATGCTAGTTAAAATAAGAATCGCTTTCTTCCGGCAGAATCTAAGTATAAAAATGGGGTCATAGTTCTTCCTTTATCCAATGATAACTTTTGTGTTTGGTTAAAATTAAACTATGCATTGCTCACCAAACTAATATTGAAGTGTATGTTGGGAAAATGTACTTACTTTCATTGTGAAGCCTCTACTTATCTTTTCAAGCAGAATCTTTTCAGCCCAACATGTCAGGTCATGGGACGGTCCTGTTGCATCCAATTTTTCTCGGTAAAACCAATTTTGCATCTTGTTCTGGATGTAATCAATACATGCCATTATTGGCAACTCCCTTGCTTTCCTCAATACAGAATTCATTGTCTCGACATTGTTCGTTGTGAGCATGTTGTAACGCCCGTTGGTGTGGAATGAACGTGCCCATCTTTCTGGTGGTTCTTCTTCTATGTATTCTGCAGCCTTTTGGGTCGATTTGTTGTATCCGTGACATATAGGTACGAAACTCGCCCGTTTGTAGGTAGTTGTCGCATTGTAGAACGATGATAGGATCGCTTCGTACGGGAAATATTTTTGCAAGTTCTTCTCCATGTGGTAGATGCATATTCCATGCCGGGTATCCGGATACGATTCTTTGATTGCGCTTGCAATTGATGCGTGGCGATCGGAAAGAATTGATAGGTCTTTGCGCGTGCCAAACACCTTTTTCACGTGTCCGAAGAACCACCCGTAGGATTCATTATTCTCGCAGTCCGCAATACCAAATGCTAGAGGAAATATGCCGTTGTTTCCATCTTTTGCTACAGCTATCATGAGCACACCGCGGTATTTTGATTTCAAGAAGGTTGCATCCACCATTATTATCGGTCCCGTGTTTCCAACCCTCAATCGATGCTCCATAAGCGAAAAAAGCATACTTAAACTTATTGTCGCCGGTCCATTTGATGTTAGCAATCGTCCCAGGATTTCTTAATTTCATCATGTGAAGATATTGCGGTAGAAGTGTGTAGTTATTTTCTCGGCGTTCCTCTTATGACATTATAAGCGTGTTGGAGGGAACGCCATGCTTTTGTGGTAACCAATGTGCAAGCCATATCTGCTTCTCATTTCTTCAATCACAAATTTGGGTGTTATCTCTTGTAGTGTATGGCGTACTAGGTCTGTAATATATTCCGCTATGACCTTTGAAGTTGCATTCCTCATGTTGGAGGTGATGAATTTATTGAACAACTATGTCTCTTTTCAAAGTTAACTACTTTGAAAAGTTCGATCCTCCGAACCTTGAACCGTGGAAACGCCAAATGCAAAAGTTGGTTCAACACATCCGATGTAATACCGTTGCGTGCATGACTTTTCTACCTTGTACCGTTGATGACGAGTAATTGCAATGTTATTCATGCACTTTTTCACGGTATCTTTGTCTTTGAATAAAATGCCAACTTCTATTTGATCAATCGATGCACTAGGTGTCAAAATTTGTGTATCATTTTGTATCCTCTTCCTCTTGAGTGTCTTTCTTTTGTTGCATGGCTGTGTTTCTGTCTCTTCAACTGTCATGCTCGGAGTAAGTGATACAACATTCATTGAAGTTGGATGCTGAGAAAGGTCATTGTTTACAACTTGCTCAATGTTTGGCGATTGCCATTGTAGCTGCTGAGGTGTCTGGTTAGGAGTTACTATCTCGCTCCGCTCATGTGGAATCCCAAGGTTATGTCCAATAGGGCGTGTTGTTCATCATCCAAGCCAATTTCGACATGTCTTCTTCATAAGCAATGCAAAGTTGTTTGTCAATTTCTCTCTATGGTTTGTCCTTCGTCATTAGGATAGAGTCATTATGATGTTCTTGTAACGGGTTGTTCTCCGCATCAGCCGAATTGAACTCTAATATGAAACGGGAATTTCTGAAGTTGTCATTGTTGTTGAGGTGTACAAGCAAGTGTGAAGATCAATGTCGTTTGTTACACGCATCCCTTTGGATGTTTTCTCACCGGTGTCAAACCATATGTTGGTCTCTTTTGCCGAGTATCTTGTGTATGCCCCGCAAATATCCGTTGAGTGAATTGTTGAAAATTTACACCATCATTGACAAGTATTATCTTGGTTTCATGATTAACATAATTGTAGGTGGCGTCCCATTTGCCGTTGAAGGCTACGTAGATGCATCTTGGTGTCATTTTTTTGTTAAACTTCCTGCATAAAGAAAGATTCACTTGAGAAAAAAACCAAAATGAAATGTATTTAAGTTGTTAGTTTTGAAAATTTAAGTTCGCCTTCCCCACAGACTTTGCATGTAAAGTCATGATGTATGCCCGACACGGCATACTCTACCATTTTGTAAACAAAAGTTCGCCGCTACCAAAGATTCTTCAAAAACGGAGTAACCGTTTCTCGCAATGCTTATTCCAATGAGATTGCAATGATTATTTTCATGAAACCGAAAAACCTCCTCTCGTCTTTATCCAATTTAAATCAAATCCATCCAACAGCTTGCGTTGGTTTATACTTCTATATAAACCAACACAACTTTTGGAAGAAGGAAAAAAAAAAAACACTTTACTTTTGAAAATCGATATAATCACATACAAAATGAACCAAAATCAACATATTGTACATGTTAATGGTGGCCACGGGCAAGCACATGAACATGCCCATCTTCATAACCAAATTCATCCTAATATTGCAAATTTGCAAATTACTCATGAAATTGCTGATATCAAAAGAGACATAGATTTTCTGAGGGCTCTTTATGGTGCTCTAAGCAGAGAAAATGATGATCTGCGAAGAGAATTACGATTTGTAAAGGCAAGAGGTTATTCCGAAGACACCGGCCAAATTGACGATGGGGCAATTTGGAATGGGTACACATGAAATTAGAACCGATGTACTTATGAAGTTAGGATTTTATGTTTTGTGGACATATATATATTTAAATGTATGTGTAATGAAGTGTAAGTATCTGTAGGTTTGTAGAATTTTACTTTAATGGCTTCTAAATAGAAGTATTGCCTTCTCCGGCATACTTGTTCAGAAGTTTGTTCACAACATTGCCGATAACGGCATACTATACTCTTTTGTAAATTTAACTTTTGCCTCCTCCGCATGAGCACTTTTTGTTTTCTTGATGATAATGCACTAGAATCGTTTTTGGTTTAAAAAATAAAAAATGAAAACCTCCTCTACCTTCATCCAATTTAAATCAAATGCACCGCAATGGTTATTGCAATTAGAGGATTGACGCAACTGGACTAATTTATACTTCTATATAAACCAGAACTTTTGCCTTCTCCGGCATACTTGTTATGAAATTGGTTCACAACATTGCCGATAACGGCATACTATTCTCTTTTGTAAATTGAACTTTTGCCTCCTCCGGATGAGCACTTTTTGTTTTGATGATGATAATGCAATAATCGTTTTTGGTTTAAAAAAATAAAAAAATTGAAAACCTCCTCTACCTTCATCCAATTTAAATCAAATGCTCGCAATGCTTGTTGCAATTAGAGGATTGATGCAACCGGATTAATTTATACTTCTATATAAACCGTAAATTTTGCCTTCTCTAAGCATACTTGTTATGAAATTGGTTCATAACATTGCCGATAACGGCATACTATTCTCTTTTGTAAATTGAACTTTTGCCTCCTCCGGCATGAGCACTTTTTGTTTTGCTGATGATAATGCAATAACTGTTTTTGGTTTAAAAAAATTGAAAACCTCCTCTACCTTCATCCAATTTAAATCAAATGCACCTGCAATGATTATTGCAATTAGAGGATTGACGCAACTGGACTAATTTATACTTCTATATAAACCAGAAATTTTGCCTTCTCCGGCATACTTGTTATGAAATTGGTTCGGAAAGTTGTGAAGCAGCCTCCGTACGCTTTTGTAAATTGACCTTTTGCCTCCGTACACGGCTTGCCTTAATTCAAGTTTAAATCGATAAGCATTGCTCGATTTAAATTGAATTTATTATTATTACAATTTCAAGTAAATAAGCATTGTATACTAATTTAATTAAGGTATAAAGTAATTAAAATCGTAACAAAGCAACAAATCCAATCAATTCTATTTTTGTTGATTAATTTTATCATGCGCAATTTTCAATCTGAGCTGTATGTCATCTGTTTCTTAATAATCAGGTCGTAGAAGATGATTTTTTTCAAATATTAACAATCTAAACTCAATAAAATCGTTAAATTGAGTTGAATTAAGATTTGTACCTTTTACAGATGTTGTAGCAGCAAAATCAATTGAGAAATCTGCTTGGAACAACGATTTGAATAATGTGAAAAATTGGGAACGAAGTTGAGTTAACGATATGAAAGAAGCAAGGATTTGAGAATAACGATATTTGTTTTTATATGTAACGGTCAGGGGTAATAATGTCTTTTTACTATGTTGCTTTTGCTCGGAAGGGCAATAATTAAAGACCACCATTTTGAGGGGCAAAATCTAAAGACCAGCCCAAAAGAGGGGCATTCGCGCCAATTGCCCTCTTCTTGATCTCTCATTCTCTTTCGCTCATCAGTTACAGCACCTACAAATCAATGACTTAAGAGGCCTCTTCCCAAGAAGACAAGAAAACAAAAAAAAACAAAAAAAAAAAAACCTTCAAAATAAAGAAACTATTTTTAGGAGAGAAGTACCCATTTTGTTTCAAGGCTCAAATCTCGTCTTTCTCTATATTCAACCTCATTATGCACATTGGGTTGTGGATTATGATTGAGTGAACTAGACAAAAGCTTAACTATTAGGACCAAACGACCCAAGTGTTTACTCTGGGTCTCATTTTTAATATAAAAGATAATATAGAAGATCTGGGGATGAGCTGAATGTACACACTGGCTGCTATTATATGTTCTATGGTTGGTTACAGCGGACTACCACGATATACACCATTTAATGAAATCTCCAAGTTTGTTTTGAAGTTGACATTCTCAATGGCATTTGCTCGAGGGCGTGCTTAAGTATAAATTTTGGGGCACGTGAACCCTTAATGTTTCCGCAAAACTAGATATTTTATGTACATATTTTCTAGAATTGATCTAATATTACCCGATGAAAGCCCTATTACAAAAAGAGTTAATGGTGCACTTAGTTAAAAGCTTAGTTATTTACCAAAAGGTACATGGATTGATTCCCGCTGAAAGCATAATTTTTCTCCTTTCTTTTGTAGTGCAGCCATTTTGTAGAGAAACTAGATTAGCCTCGGCTCGAGTTACAGAAAATCTACTGCAAGTGAAATCTTTTATAATACCATTCATGAATGACATTCTTTTGGTTTATGATAGATATATATACGCACACACTACATAAAGAATTCAATTATCTTATTATCTATCGGCATCAATTTGTTACTAGTTCTATAGCAGAATAAGGAAATAGCATGTTCCGGTAAGGATTTCCCTTCACCGTTAAGTCTAGACACCATTCCCAGCAGGACGAAGTCACAAAAATTGATTCAATCCTTTTTTCCTTTTCTTTCTGTTTAGCGATATACGAGGGCCAGCAGTGCCTTTTCCACTTTCCCGGTTTTCCCCTAGGTGACTTGAATGCCCCTTTCACAAGGACAACCCTCTCTTGTCCATTGATTCGATTCTTTTATAGCAATTTCTAATTGATTATACGAAATTATAAGTGATGGAAAGCATAGATTATGCTGAATATGATTTATCATGAAACTTAGTCAACGAGAGACACTGCCTTATCTGTTTACCATCCACCAAGACACATGCATTACTGCAGATTATTTGGAATATACATGTGTACAAAATAGTCATATGACTATATGAGCATATAGATGTGAAGATTCCTATTTCAGCTATCAATATCGTTTTCCCCTTTGATGAGATGCACTTAATTGTTAAACAGGGGAAGAAAGAATTAAATTTCACTACCCGTAAGTTTATTCATCAATATTCAAAATCATGTACCTAAGCAGGGGCGGAGGTACCCTTAGTAGACTAAGGGTGTTCAGCCGATATCGTATTTATAGGTTAAAATTTGTATTTTTCGATCTATAGTACAAATTGAACACCCTTGAAACATCCTAATGGCGTGGTTCAGTGGCAAAGGGTCTTCAATTTTGGTCTCACTTTGCTGGTTCGATTCCGACTACAACATTTTCGTTCATATTTTGAATTTAAAACACACGTACAGTTATACTATTGGATTTCGTCAAATAGGATTCAAGTCAAAAGCAAATGTGTATGGCCAATAGACCAATACCTTTTTTACTGCATTTTTCTCTCAAGTACTTTTGTAAACTATTAGGGGTCGTTTGGTTTGAACCAAAGTTATGATGGGATTAGTTATGTTAGGATAAGTTATGCTGGGATTATTTATGTTGAAATTAGTTATCCTGATATTATTTCTTATTGATTGTTTGGTTTATTATATTAAAAGTAACATGCATTGCATAACTTTTAAGAAAAAATTGTTTGTTTACAAAAATACCCTCCACCTTATGTAGTAGAAAAAAGATTTTGAGAACCTTAGGGCTAGTTTAGTCAATTTTATTGTTTTATCATGGGATAATTTATCCCAGGATTACTATTCCACCCTTTGATGGATATAAGTTATCCCAGCACTATTTTTAATCCTGAGATAACTTATCCCATGATTAGTAACCAAACAAAGGATAAGGTGGTACTAAATTTTTATCCCATCACTATTTTTGCTTATCCATCATACCAAACCATCCCTTAGTCTTAAAATTTAATAACAAAGGTAAGTTTATATTTGTGATTTAGTTCATGCAAACTCTAATTATAGTAAAGATGGTCGTGATTTCATTAATATATATTACTATTAATTTTTATATGTATATGCTTGAAAATATCTCAACTAATTTTTTTTTTTTTTTTTTAAATTTATTAATGTTTTTCCCTCACGCAAAGCGCTGATAGTTTTAGTAATTTTATTTAAAAACAAAGTCCGTTTCATTTGCTTTTTAATTACTTCAAAAGTTTTTTTAAAATCTCATCGTCTCCACTCGTCAAACGCTATTGCGATGCTTTCCGGTTCGTTCCTCTCTGTTTCTCTTTTGTTACATTCCAACTTTTTTATTTTACTTTTTTTTTTTTTTTTTTTTTTTGCTAAAACTTTTTTATTTTACTTATCTAGTAATTTGTTTATTGGACTTCTTTCAGTGATTTTCTTTGCTCAACTATAATTTCAGCGAAAAAAGAAAATCATTTTGTATTTGGTGATGGATTATGCTTTGAGGACAAACTAGCATGCAAAATGGCAAAGCTAATTGAATGCTATGTAGTTTGATTTAAATTTTTTGGTGCACCCACTCATTAAAAAAAATTATGTATTGTATAAATTTGAACAACCTTAGCCAGATTTCTGGCTCCACCACTGTACCTAAGTATCAAGTTCCAAACATCTATGAGAGGATCAGATAAACCCGACAAGAAATTATCCAAAAGAATAGAAAAAAACTAACAGATCATCCACCGAGGTCCCATTTGCAACAATCGAATGCATTAAACTAAAAAGACATGCAGAAAAAAATTAACATAACAAGCAGAACAAGGAAACAAGAAATCCAAAAACAAAAAGTACCTTAGGATGTAAATCCAGAAACTAAATAGACTGTAGGAAAACACAGGGGAATTAAGAGAGAAATGGGTTAATACAAGCGTCTTTATGGAAATCAATGAGAGAATTTATGAGTTTGTGGGTTTAATCCATTTATGGGTGCAATGAAAGGACCGACACGTCCTAATGTATTATACACGTGTTTTAACCCGATGATAGTAGTAGAGTAAGAATCATCAATATAAATCAAACTATAAAGGGGAAAAGTGTAAATATACCATTCCACTTTGCCATTTAGAGCAGATATACCTCTTGTTTAAAAAGTGGTGCAAATATACTCCTTCCTTTACACAAATTCCTTTTGCAGACAAATTTTTTTAAAAATCATTTAACTTATTTTTTAATTAAAAAAATGCCATGTGACTTTAAAAAAAAAGTCTATCCATTCTTTTTCAGTGGACTTATTATTTTAAAGGGATAGTTTCAATAATATACAATCCTGCATAAAATATTACATGCACGTAGTCATAACTGACATTTGCGTAGCCAACTTTTTTTTTTTTTTGCAACAATGTTTATACACAAGATATACATCATTATTCAACATTATACACTTACTTTAGACAATGTATCAACATTGTATAAAAGTGTATAATAATGTGGCCATTTCGGGTAAATTTTTTCTCCAAATAGACATAGAGTGTTATTTCCCTTTTTTTTAAAGCCACGTGGCAATCTTGTTTCCGGTGGATTGTCTAGCTCGTTTAAACAAATGGGTAGATTTTTTTTTTAAACGAACTAGACAACCCACTAGAAACAAAATTGATATGTGGCTTTGAAAAAATAATTCTACTCAAAGAAAAGGGGTAGAGTGTTATAAAATTATATATAATTGCAAATAAATAATAGAAGCAAACCAATAAATTTGTAGAGAGGAGGGAGAGATTGTATTATCACATTTTTTGATGTTCCAAATGAGAAGGCAAAGCTCCCTATTTATAGAAGAGTTTTGTCTCTCAACCTACAACATATACAACTTGTACAAGTTGCTATACAATTTGGACACAACTTGGCACAACTAATATACAAGTAAGATACAACTTGCAAGTGCAAGTTGTATTTATCACTTAATGTGCAAGTGGTATAATTTACACTTAATAATACATCCAAATATCAATCTTGTAGATCATAGTTCATAACACTCCCCCTTGGATGTTTTATTAATAGATAATGTGCCTCGTTAAAATCTTACTAGAAAAAAAACCCAGTGGAAAAAATCCTAGTGAAAGAAAAAGAGTACACGTATCTAGTAATACGCATTGCTAGCTGCCTCATTAAAAACCTTATCAGAAAAACCCAAATGGGACAAAACCTTGATTAAGGGAAAAAGAGTACAGCGCGTATTTACTCCCCCTGATTAAAGCATTGCTTTATCCTTGACGATGATGTCTTTGCGATCTTGAATATCAACTTATTGTATGTTGAGGTTGGCAGTACCTTTATGATCAAATCTGTCAAATCATCATTTGAACGAACTGGTCGATCACGTATGCCACCATCTCTTGATAGAGTTGCATCGTTGTCATGTAATATTGTTGGAACCACATCAAGACCATACCTTACTTGCTTTATAAACTGTTGTTATCTTGTCATGTGGAACATGGTATGACAGTAACCCTTCTGGGCATAAATAACATGTTTGGATGAAACATTTACGTCGATCATATGAATAAACGTATATTCAAAAGCTTGACAATATGTATTAGGATAAACACATTCATGTTGGGGCTATCATTTGCAAGATGCAATTGATCTTACTTCAATATCTCCATGTAGGAGAAAAAAAACTATATCATGTCCATAGTTATAGCAAGATATTTAAATGCATCAATTGCACAAAGATATGATACTTCAGGACCAATTTAATTTTCTCAGTTCTTTTAGCAAATAATCTACTACTTTTGGAAACTCTACAAGAGCTCCAATAATATTCAAGTCATCAACTTGCACAGTAATATGAAATGTTCTGATTATCATAAAGAGACAAGGGAAAACAGGGTCATCTTTGTACCTTTCGTCAATAAATATTCACTAAGATGATGAAAATACATTCACCTTACCTGATTTAATCCATATACGGATTATGAACAAGTTTCCCAAGAACTTGTATATGCTTCAGGCATTTTGAATTATTCAGAAATTTTTGAATCTTATCAAGTAAGACATATAGACTATGACAACATACATTTAGTAGTTAAATGATGTGACATCTTCTGATATCTGGACTGCAGGTCCAATAAGCTTTACGCTTACCAAGATGCATCATATCACTTGGTAATTATTTCTACGTTGGCATGCTTTAAGAGACGTAGAACTCAGATCCTCACAATCTTATACAATATTGTGCACCATATTGTATCAAAGATATCGTTGACGAGATATCATTTTGTATCGGTTCGCAATTTGACATAACTTACTGAGATCTCATCACTTCATTATTTTCAGGTACCTGAACCTCCCATAAGCTTTCATGAAGTGTTATGTCGTAGGCTCTTCAAGAGCACATTGCCTCCTTATTATGATCATTTGCTCATCCCCTTTTCAAGGATTACTATATTTGGAACCGATTCTTCTACCATGCTTCATGCATGTTGTAGACTTTGTCCATTAAGGACGTCAATAGGAGCATTTGCAGCTGAAATATGAGATTAATTTTGGGTCAGCAAATGCTTTTAGCATTTGACTTGAATTATCTTTTGAATGAGGATCATACTGATGATAATTCACAACAGGTTTCTTAGCTGCTTATTGTCTCCTTCTCATGTTACATAAACTAACATATATCCCCATTTCATTTGGGAAAATCCATATCTGTGCACGTGTTAGATTCATTAATCATATACCACACATCAAAAGCTATTAGATGGAAATATTTGATTCCTGATCCTGAACCAATTGGTAGGGGAGAATTTATCATAATTTATTGGTCTGAAGCATATAAGTGCCTTTGTATGCAATGTATTATGTCTCAAACCAGCACATAAAGCTTTGTTCTCATAAGTAATGGTTTAGCTATATATCGGAGGCATTCAACGCCAAACTATCTTGAATATAAACCAACATTATCAAGATTAATTGTCTTGATTACATATTTTGAAAATTGTGCTCTTAACTCAATTATTTTGAGCAAGCAACTTTATAAATGCCAAACTGTCGGCTGACGATGAACACACATATGACTATCTCATAGATGCATCTATTTAATACATCACATTGCAGGTGAACGGGCCCATATTCACCTTTTATATTTTCCGGTAATTTAGGGATTCGGTCCAACATTAAGCCGGTGTAATCAACTTATCATGAGAACAAGCAATCACAAAAGAAATCTTGAAGAATGTTCTAGTTCTTCAATATATTCACTGAATAATCAATTAGCACATCGAATTCAAATCAGTACAGCCATGTCATGTCAACTGATAAAATTATCTGTACTCCAAGTTTACTGTGACATGTGCTATTTAGTTTAGTAAACTTCTGATTTACTATTGCATAAGATTTTATATCAATAAACTTCTGGTTTATTGCGGTATGTGAGATCTTTACATGCTCGGGCAACGTTTCACATACGTATTTCTTATTTGGAGTAACTTGAAGATATTCAATCTTCCAATCATTTGTAGTCTCAATATGATAACCAATTTTATTGCTGGTAAACTTCAGGTTTACTATAATCTGTGTTCTGATCGTAACGATTACGATCTAGGACAAATGATGCTATCATATATATCCTCTCCGAGAGACTTTAATTTATTTACCATAATCAGATACTATTTGGAATCTGCTGGTGTCATGATACTTATAAATAAACAATTAGCTTTTCTAGAGCCCTTGATCATTACTTTCCACTGCCAAATATTTTTAGATACATCTGGTATCACGAAAGAAAATTTGGCTAGACACATCAAAAGGTGTCGGAAGGAAAAAGATAATCAAATGGAAATTTAAACACAATTTTAAACTGTAAATTATGAAAGTAAACATTAAGCTCCAAACATCTGTATTTCAAATATCTCCTTCAAGGAGATTAACAATTAACTATTTTGTATCAAAGCGGCAACCACATAATAATCATATCCTTCAGGAAGAGACGCATTAATGTTTATTTCCTTCAAGGAAATCAATAACAACTAACCATAATGTATCAATGTGGTTATAGTAGAAAGCATTCTATTATGTTCCCTTTTGCCTTAGAATGATCCTTTGATAAAATTATTTAATATGTTTCTACGTACGACAGGTACATGCTGCAACGTCTTAATTTCATACCACACAAATAAAATGTATAATCCTTGTATTTTATCTCTCCAGGAGATAGGTTGTGGTATTTTTTCATTCACTTCGGGAAATGAATCCTGATTATTCAAATGTGCTTGCAATACGACGTTCATCAATAGCTCGTTATTTTGCTCAAGCACAAGAAGACATTGCTTCAAAATATTTGTCAGATATTTTGATAATTCTTTCTGCTTCAGGAGTAAAGTTTAAAGTTTTACCACGTCGGGAGTAAAGTTTAAATGTTTACTACTTCGAGAGTAAATTCAAGGTATTACTACTTGTGAGTAGATCTCGGAGTTATTTACTACTTGAAGAGTAAACTTCAGAATTCTACTACTTGGGGAGTAGATCTCGGAGTTTACAACTTCCGGAGTAGAGTTCAAAGTTTTGCTACTTCGGGAGCAAAGCATAGAATATTCGAATTTCTTCTCAATTATTCTACCTCTTCTGGAGGTGAGTCATGATTTCTTCACAACCAAGAGCACGTCCATATTTATAAGCTTTACTACATATGGTCACATTCACTTCAGAGAATAGAGCTGTATTTGTAACATTTATCAAAAGTTCTCATTCTTCAGGAATGGAACATATTTGAACGTGCCTTAATCATATTAAATAATGATAGCTTAGTACCTCTTTTAAGATATTGTTACTTCAGGAGCAAATCGAGGCATAAATATGATGTAGAGAAATTTTCTCTAACATATCTTTCAGAGTATACCTGACTTCAAAGCAATTATTACTTTCGGAGCTAATATGAAGCACCGTGATATATTAAATTTACAAAATTATTATATTTACATATTGATAGACAGTAACCAAAAATTGCATCAACCATAATTTTGATGCCTCATCACGTATTGCTTTTCAGGAGCAATAATGATTTCTCTTTATTCAAGTTCTGCCGAAGTGCGAGCAAATTTGTTTCTGCTCATAGTTAGAATCAAAGGTATATAACTTGAAGAATTCAAAAGATATAAATAAGGGGAGCTAGGGCATGACTTTAGCTGGACACGTTCAAGCAGTATAATAACAAAACATAGATTACCCACTCCTAAAAGGGGAATCCAGCCATATATAGATCAAAATATCCATGTTTATAACTTCAGCATACTCATCCATATATAAGATTGTTTCATACGTGAATTAAATTTGGATTAAAAATATGGCATATAAGCTTTCGTGATAAACATGGAACAACATAAAAGATGTTTTGGCTATTAGACATGGCAACGTGAAAAATTCAACATTCAATGACTAAAAGTGTGTTTCATCTTGAAGAGTATTACTTACCTGGAACCCTCGCATAAAGCCACGGTATTATAACACTTAAGGATGCTACTGGCAACATTTTACTATCTCAATTGGTTAGAACTTCGTGCTGATAACGTGTAATAAAATTATATATAATTGTAAATAAATAATAGAAGCAAACCAATAAATTTGTAGAGAGGAGGGAGAGATTGTATTATCACATTTCTTGATGTTCCAAATGAGAAGGCAAAGTTCCCTATTTATAGAAGAGTTTTGTCTCTCAACCTACAACATATACAACTTGTACAAGTTGCTATACAATTTGGACACAACTTGGCACAACTAATATACAAGTAAGATACAACTTGCAAGTGCAAGTTGTATTTATTACTTAATGTGCAAGTGGTATAATTTACACTTAATAATACATTCAAATATCAATCTTGTAGAATAGTTCATGACATAGAGTTATTTTCTTAAAGCCACATGACATTTTCTTAATTAAAAAATAAGTTAAATGATTTTTTTTAAAAAATTCTTTCAGCGAAAAGGGTATATTTACACAATTTGTGTAACAACAGAGGTA
The DNA here is from genome assembly GCF_029784015.1 of Lycium ferocissimum. Lineage (NCBI taxonomy): Eukaryota > Viridiplantae > Streptophyta > Magnoliopsida > Solanales > Solanaceae > Lycium > Lycium ferocissimum. Next base: position 36,936,773 of record NC_081342.1, on the reverse strand, counting down.
TATATGCATCATTTTTTTTTAACAAAAGGTATATCTGCTTAAAATCGCAAAATTGAGGAGTATAGCCCATTATAAATTGACTTTTCCAAGAATGTCCCGAAGGTCACTCTTTAAAATTTTAAATAATTGTTTCTCATGCACACTACGAAATGCCTTCGCTTTCTTCGCACTACAACACTTTTCCCCTAATAATGGCACAACTAGGTCCTTAACACTCACTGACTGTGCATCTGCGGAGAATGTGATTCTCTAAAAATCAATTAATTGGAAGAATCTAATCTTAAGTAAGGGCAAATTTGTCAATTTCATTTATATTTAGTAATAAATTGTGAAATAGGTTTAAAGATTGGTTACAAGAAAACCAAAATAAGGGAGATAAGTATAAGTTGTACCACAAAGGAGGTTGATGTGATAAATAAAATCTGAAGAGGTCTCTGAAATTATTCTATTTATTTCCTTTAACAAATAAAACTTTAGTTGATTTCAAGGATCTAAATATTAATAAATGCAATTTAGAAAGAATTATAGTAATTGTATTACACAATTCACGTAAGGAAAAACTTATATAAGGAAAAATCTTAATTGATATTAATGTTGTAAATATTAGGGCTAATATATAGTTAAAATAAGGAATGATCTAATAAGCAAAACTTGAGATGATTTCAAGATTCTAAATATTAGGAAAGTAACTTAAATTATAATTTATGTTAATGTAAAATATGTTTTAAAGGGTAAAAAGGTGAATGACCTTTCGCTAAGGAACTTCATGATTTTAAATGGACTAGTTTCTGCATACAAGCTTTATGCATGTACCCATATTAATGAGTATATAATTTTAAGAAGGCCAAACCCATCGCTAGTGTTATATCCCGCATTTTGTACGTCGGAATATTTTAAGACAATTGCGGGAAGTTAAGGGCAAGACCATCTTCAAAAAAATTATTTTAGTGCATAAGTTGGTTATGAATATTATTTATGAATATTATTGGACGGAAATATTGAGAAAGGCTAGGGGCAAGAAGAGAAATTCGCAAAATGGGCCGTGGAAATAATGCGGAAGGTTAGGGACAAAATGGTAATATTGAGAAAAGTCGAGGGGTAAAACGGGAATTTCACATGAGTCTCTTGAATGTTCTAAAAAGGTCATATTGACCATGTGGAAAAAAAAAAGAAAAAAAAAGATGACAAATAAGTCATCTTTGCCATGGAATTTCAAGAAAATTCTAGAGAAAATAAAGAAAGGGGCTAGGTGCTAAAATTTCCTTAATTGAGGGGCTAAATAATAAATATGGAAAGTAGTGGAAGACATGTATATATATATAATTGGAGTCATCTTTTTTGTTGAAGAAATAAGAAAGAAAAGTTGAAGAAAGAAAGAGAGAGGGGGACGGCCAAAGAAAAGAAAAGAAAAGAAAAAAAAATTTCAAGTCTTCAATCCTTGGTTCAAAAATTATGTTCTTCAAGTATTCCTACCAAGTCAAGGATGCTCTTTAATGGGGTGCAATTGTTGGAGCAAGAAAACCATCCTTTGTGGCAAGTTCAAGATTCTAGTTAAGTGGGAAGTTAAGAAAAAAGGTAAGATTCCATGCTCTTTTATGTGTTATGAGTGGTTGTGCATGTTGTAGTATGTAAAGAGGGATGAAATCTATGGAATTATGGTGTTGTTGTGTGTGGTGTGTGTATACTAGATTGTGTAGGAGAGAAGAACTAATTTACTTAGTATGGTTGGATTGTGTTTTATGGATGTTTGGACGTGTTGTTGTATGAAAAAATGGGTGAGAATTTTGAAAATATGTAGGTTGATTGTATTGTTTTGAATGTTATTGTATTTTTTGAATGATGTGAGTTGAAATTGAATGTTATAAGTGTTGCAAGAATAATTGTTGGAATTGTTGTTGATAGTTTGGCCGGGTTAAATTCCGGATTGTGGTTGATTAAAATTGGCCGAGTTAGAATCTCGGGGATGGCGTATTTACAGGGGAAATGCCAAAATTTCGTAGACAAATGTGAAGTCAAGGTTGAACTTCTAAGTGCTCTAATTGACGTTTGGTAAATGTGACCAAATTGTAGATTTTGGCGGATTTGCAACTTGAATTTGGAGTAAGCGAGAAGGAGCGGAAAGAGGTATGTAAGACTTCACTTTTCTTCCTTGGCATGTCTTAGACGTAGTAGGCTTGAACACGGGCCTCGGGGACAATTCCTTTCCTAGAAATCCGAGATTGAAATTAGTTACTATTCATTCAGTAGAATTGAACTAGAAATTGTGTGAAATGTTGAAAAAGTTTGCTAAACACCTAGAACTTGCATGGATAACACCCGGCTACCTTAAAACCCTCATAAGAAATGTCATGAAGTGTATTATACGTAAAGCGTATACGCCACCTCATTTGATCCGAGGTGGGCCCACTATTCCCGAATTCCCTCCTATTGTTCCATTAGGCTTATTTCCGTACTATAGTCAATGAAAGTTCTTGGTTATCATCCGCCAAACAATAGCTGTTTTAACTAAACCTTGACCCCAAGGTATGATTTTCCTTCCTAAAAGTTTACAAGTGTTTTTCAAAATATTCATTTTTCTCCAAAAACCAAGTTTTACAATATTGAAAGTCTTAATGACTAAAACGACGACCATGGTTCTATGATGATATGATGATAATGATGATGCCAGATATGAGAAGAAGTCTAGGATGAGAATGTCAAGGATATGTTCTTACCACGAATATGACGATATGGAATGTTAAGCCATTTCTTGAGTTTCCGGCTCTACTCATGAACGATGACTATTTTTAAAGACCCCAAAGCATATGAGCTGGCGCCTTATGGTCCTATTCTATGTTTGCTCATGATGTCACTCTCCATTGATAGTCTCGCCTTATTACTAGTTCTTTCGAGGTGAGATAAAGCGCCCGTGATTATTCCATAATACAATCGGAGGTTACCGACCTTACGTCACTCCGAAGAGTTATAGCTTTTCTTTGGGCTCCCTTGCATGCTATGATATATGTATATATATATATGTATATGTATATGGGGAAGATGGGGAAAAGGGCAGAGCGCTATAGACATTTGGGTTATACACGGTACATGTATCCGTATTTAGCATGACATCATCCCGGACGCGGGATGCCGGACGCGGGACACATACATACGTATTTATGGTTAAATGGATCGGTGCCGACGCCTCGGCAATACGACATGTTACATGATATATTTTCTATGTACATGAAAAAGAAATGCTTATCAAAGACGACTTAGCATGCATGGCATCCGCCCCGAGTGCACACACACATGTACAAAAGTTACTCCTTTATCCTATGATACGGTCTATGTTCCCATACGGTTATTACTCATACACACGGGTCATGACTTTACATGATATGTTCCATATGTACGGTTACTGACTTTACATGATATGTTCCACGTATACGAGTTACAACGTTACACATGATATGTCTCATATGTACGGGATACTCCCCTTCACATGACATGTTCTACATCTCCCATCTTGTTATTACACATGATTACATCCCCTACCGAGTTGCTTTTCATGCCTTACATACTCGGTACATTGCTAAATCCGACCCTCTTCTTCGGGAGTGCGTTTCATGCCGCGCGGTGAACCCGGATGATTTGAAGCTAGCATAGAAGATGTCCGATGGGGTTGGTAGGCTCCACTTGTCTGGAGTCTTTGCCGAGTCGGGGTATATGTGCCATGATGATTTGTTCGAGTTAGAGACTTTGCGGACGAGTCGTGGGTAATGGATTGTCGATGCAGTAAGCGGCACCAATAGCCGACATGTTACTGCATCTCGTGTTACGAGTCTTATATGATGTCAGATTTTACTTATGGAAAAAAAAATTCTATGTATTCATTTCTTACTAAGTCATAAGTTCATATGTGTAATAAGAGTTAGCGGGTTCGCTCGGCTCCGAATGTGGGGTCGGGTGCCCTCACACCCTAGTAAAGTCGGGGGTGTGACAAAGTGATATCGAGGCGAGGTCGGTCTAAGGGATGTACGCAAAGTCGTGTCCGGTAGAGTCTGTTTATGGGTGTGAAGCCGGCCACATTTATAAACGGGGAGGCTGCGGGGCATTTAGGAATGGTTGACCTTCTTTCTGTCATTAGATCGTGCGATAGAGCCAAGTCATAGGAAGTAAGATTCATTATATTAATCATTGATCTCCGTAGGCGCCCAGTATCGGCGGAAAAAGGCGAAGGATGATATGGGAGTCAAACGAGGTGAGACTGGATGGATATATTTGTTCTGTTACGTGGAGCTGGGCGCCAGACAGGAAATAGTCATACATGCAGGCGGAAGGTGAGCATCAGGAAGTGAAAAGGGTAAAATGGTAATTGTAAAAGAAGAACGTGTTACGAAAATGTTTCGGAATCTGTAAAACTTTGACTGGCTTCAGATTATGTAGTAAAGGCCATATGAGAAAGCGTACGCGATTATATCGACATTAAGGCACCGAATCCACCAAAGTTTCGAGGTTAAGCGTGCTCGGTGGGAGCGATTTCGGGATGGGTGACCCCACAGGAAGTATGCGAGAAATTCGATATATCCAGACCTAAGAGACAAATGAGAAGTTAGGATGGCCTAAGGGAAACTAGAGCATATGGGATGGTTGGAGATCATAAGAAGACGTGTAGAACGAGGCAAACTTGCTTGGTAAGGAGGCAGGAAGTGCATCACGACCACAGGAATTAGGATAGGCTTGAACAGCGGTTGGACGTATTTTGTGGACTAGTTAATAGTAATTATATATATGTATATATAAAGGTGTAGAATATCCCAAATATGATCGTATCGGTGGACATGTGAATCCCAGCAACCGAAGTCACGGTACAAAAGGCATTAATCGAGTAAGGGTACCGAGGTTCGAGTGACAGCAAGAGTAAATGGTACAAGTGTTGTAAAGTAAGCTATTGTTATTCTACTATAGATTGAGGTTGGGAATGAGGATATGAGACGGAGTATAAACGGATAATGGTATAAGTACACCCCAAAAGGGGGGAAGCGGGTGAGAGGAATGTAAGGATGAGATAGAGACAGTTGATACGGTAATATGTTTGATATGGATGCTTGGACTATAAATGAAACCCCCCTTTATGGAAATAAGTCAGTGAGATCGGAAAACCAACAATAAGCGTATAAGAATCAGGATGGTGTCTGAGGCAGTATGAGAAGTCTTGTAAAAATATAAAAAAAAAAATTAAAAAAAAAACCTCGAATGACGGGACACGAGAAAATGGACGTGTATGAAGAGAACGAGGACGATGAGAGAATGATATTGGATAACTTAAGAGCTAATATAAAGGATGGGAATAGCTTTAAAAAGGAGCTCCCCGAGGTGCTTATGAGAGCTGTAGGACTAGTCGAACATTCGAGGACGAATGTTCCAAAGGGGGGAAGGATGTTATATCCCGCATTTTGTATGTCGGAATATTTTAAGACAATTGCGGGAAGTTAAGGGCAAGACCATCTTCAAAAAAATTATTTTAGTGCATAAGTTGGTTATGAATATTATTTATGAATATTATTGGACGGAAATATTGAGAAAGGCTAGGGGCAAGAAGAGAAATTCGCAAAATGGGCCGTGGAAATAATGCGGAAGGTTAGGGACAAAATGGTAATATTGAGAAAAGTCGAGGGGTAAAACGGGAATTTCACATGAGTCTCTTGAATGTTCTAAAAAGGTCATATTGACCATGTGGAAAAAAAAAAAGAAAAAAAAAGATGACAAATAAGTCATCTTTGCCATGGAATTTCAAGAAAATTCTAGAGAAAATAAAGAAAGGGGCTAGGTGCTAAAATTTCCTTAATTGAGGGGCTAAATAATAAATATGGAAAGTAGTGGAAGACATGTATATATATATAATTGGAGTCATCTTTTTTGTTGAAGAAATAAGAAAGAAAAGTTGAAGAAAGAAAGAGAGAGGACGGACCAAAGAAAAGAAAAGAAAAGAAAAAAAAAAATTTCAAGTCTTCAATCCTTGGTTCAAAAATTATGTTCTTCAAGTATTCCTACCAAGTCAAGGATGCTCTTTAATGTGGTGCAATTGTTGGAGCAAGAAAACCATCCTTTGTGGCAAGTTCAAGATTCTAGTTAAGTGGGAAGTTAAGGAAAAAGGTAAGATTTCATGCTCTTTTATGTGTTATGAGTGGTTGTGCATGTTGTAGTATGTAAAGAGGGATGAAATCTATGGAATTATGGTGTTGTTGTGTGTGGCCGTGTGTATACTAGATTGTGTAGGAGAGAGAGAACTAATTTACTTAGTATGGTTGGATTGTGTTTTATGGATGTTTGGACGTGTTGTTGTATGAAAAAATGGGTGAGAATTTTGAAAATATGTAGGTTGATTGTATTGTTTTGAATGTTATGTGAGTTGAAATTGAATGTTATAAGTGTTGCAAGAATAATTGTTGGAATTGTTGTTGATAGTTTGGAAATTGGAAGGGTTAAATTCCTGATTGTATTGTTTTGATTGTGGTTGATTAAAATTGGCCGAGTTAGAATCTCGGGGGATGGCGCATTTACGGGGAAATCGCCAAAATTTCTCAGTAGACAAATGTGAAGTCAAGGTTGAACTTCTAAGTGCTCTAATTGACGTTTGGTAAATGTGACCAAATTGTAGATTTTGACGGATTTGCAACTTGAATTTGGAGTAGCGAAGGAGCGGAAAAGAGGTATGTAAGACTTCACTTTTCTTCCTTGGCATGTCTTAGACGTAGTAGGCTTGAACACGGGCCTCGGGGACAATTTCTTTCCTAGAAATCCGAGATTGAAATTAGTTACTATTCATTCAGTAGAATTGAACTAGAAATTGTGTGAAATGTTGAAAAAGTTTGCTAAACACCTAGAACTTGCATGGATAACACCCGGCTACCTTAAAACCCTCATAAGAAATGTCATGAAGTGTATTATACGTAAAGCGTATACGCCACCTCATTTGATCCGAGGTGGGCCCACTATTCCCGAATTCCCTCCTATTGTTCCATTAGGCTTATTTCCGTACTATAGTCAATGAAAGTTCTTGGTTATCATCCCGACCGCCAAAAATAGGCATTTGTTTTAACTAAACCCTTGACCCCAAGGTATGATTTTCCTTCCTAAAAGTTTACAAGTGTTTTTCAAAATATTCATTTTTCTCCAAAAACCAAGTTTTACAATATTGAAAGTCTTAATGACTAAAACGACGACCATGGTTCTATGATGATATGATGATAATGATGATGCCGATATGAGAAGAAGTCTAGGATGAGAATGTCAAGGATATGTTCTTACCACGAATATGACGATATGGAATGTTAAGCCATTTCTTGAGTTTCGGCTCTACTCATGAACGATGACTATTTTTAAAGACCCCAAAGCATATGAACCTTTGCCTTATGGTCCTATTCTATGTTTGCTCATGATGTCACTCTCATTGATAGTCTCGCCTTATTACTAGTTCTTTCAAGGTGAGATAAAGCGCCCATGATTATTCCATAATACAATCGGAGGTTACCGACCTTACGTCACTCCGACGAGTTATAGCTTTCTTTGGGCTCCCTTGCATGCTATGATATATGTATATATATGTATATGTATATGTATGGGGAAGATGGGAAAAGGGCGGCGAGCGCTATAGACGCTCGGGTTATACACGGTACATGTATCCGTATTTAGCATGACATCATCCCGGACGCGGGATGCCGGACGCGGACACATACATCCGTATTTATGGTTAAATGGATCGCTACCGCCGACGCCTCGCAATACAAGACATGTTACATGATATACTTTCTATGTACATGAAAAAAGAAATGCTTATCAAAGACAGCTTAGCATGCATGGCATCCGCCCTGAGTGGCACACACATGTACAGGTTACTCCTTTATCCTATGATACGGTCTATGTTCCCATACAGTTATTACTCATACACACAGGTCACAGCTTTACATGATATGTTCCATATGTACAGATTACAGCTTTACATGATATGTTCCACATGTACAGGTTACAACGTTACACATGATATGTCTCATATGTACAGGATACTCCCTTCTACATGACATGTTCTACATCTCCATACTGTTATTACACATGATTACATCCCCTACTGAGTTGCTTTTCATGCCTTACATACTCAGTACATTGCTCGTACTGACCCCTCTTCTTCGGGGGCTGCGTTTCATGCCGCGCAGGTGAACCCAGATGAGCTGAAGCTAGCATAGAAGATGTCCAGTGGGGTTGGTAGGCTCCACTTGTCCTGGAGTGCTGCCGAGTCAGGGTATATGTGCCATGATGATTTGTTCAGAGTTAGAGACTTTGCAGACAGAGTCAGGGGTAATGGATTGTCAGTCTGTAAGCGGCACCAATAGCCGACATGTTACTGCATCTCGTGTTACGAGTCTTATATGATGTCAGATTTTACTTATGGAAAAAAAAAATTCTATGTATTCATTTCTTACTAAGTCATAAGTTCATATGTGTAATAAGAGTTAGCGGGTTCGCTCGGCTCCGAATGTGGGGTCGGGTGCCCATCACACCCTAGTAAAGTCGGGGTGTGACAGCTAGCTCCATGTGGTCGTCCAGTTCTTTCACTTGAACACCTCAACTGACCTTTGTTCCATTTAGACACCTCAGGTGGGCAACTGATGTTTCATTTAGACACTTTTTTCGCAATCAGCTAAAATTGCAAAATGAGTGTCATCCACTCGCGAATGACGTGGCAGGGTGACTAATTAAAATAGGACATGTGGCAATTGGATGTAAAATAATAATTTAAAAATCAATTACAAGATAAAAGAAAAGGAAAAAATTATTTTTCACCAAAATAAATAAATAAATTACCTACTTTTCTAAACCCTCCCCCACGCACCCCACCCCTCCTTCCCCCTTTCTACACCTCTACTACGGCGCACCATTTTTTTTCTTCTAAAGGCTCCATTTTTATTTTTTTGTTTTCATTAGATTTTGATCCATTTTGAAAGCATATAATTCAAAATTTGGCACTAATCTATAGCCCCCAATTCATTATTTTTTTTGTTTTTGCGGTCCTCCAATTCGGAAATTTGATTTTCGAATTTGAAGTTTTTAAGTTATGTTAATGGCGAGTTCCTCAAATCTCAACCAAATAGAACCAAATTTCGGATTCGAACTCCTCACGACGTTCCGGTTCTTTTGAGATATCACCCACCGAAAATGGAGCCCGTTTGAGGCAACCCGAAAATTCAAATTGGAAGCTTTGAGCTTCAACAATGGCGGCTTCGGCTTTTCTTCAATGAGGATATGCTACATTCGGGAAAAAAATTGCGATGGGGAAGGCTGTGTTTTAAAAGAAAAAAAAATGTGACCTCCATGGAAGGAGCTTAGAAGCTTGGAAAGAGAAAATAATTAAATCAATTAGGTGCGCTAAATATTGTTCTTAAGAGCATTAATAACTTGTTCATGATGTATTCAGGAGTTTGGTTGAGAATCAAAGTTGTTTGAATGATTTTTGGAGCCTGGGTTTGATGAGGAACTTATTGCACGGCTGAAAAAAATTTGCAACTTAGGTGGTGGTGTCAATTTGTTAATTTGTAGTGGAAGGGTTTGTCAATTTGTTATCACTATCCGGTGGTGGTGTTGCGGTGGCAAGTTGATGGATGATGGTGGAGGAAGTGTTGGAATGAAAGAGAAGGAAGAAGAAGACATAAAAAATAAAAAAAAATCGTAAAATTAAGCTCTTCGCGCGCCTGTTTTGTGTGAAGGTCACACAATTTTCCAACTCAGCAAAAAACGCCTAAATGAAACATCAGTTACCCACCCGAGGTGTCTAAATGGAACAAAGGTCACTTGGGTGTTAGTGAAAGAAGTGAACGACACGACGATGTCGACGATGGGTTTGACCTTTTAAGAAATTATATAACTATTATTAAATAGTGTGAAAAGTACAAGTTCCTAAAAATGATAGAATGTTGATCCCACTTAGCTAGGAATAAAAATTGTCCAATAAAGACGTTCCATAACAGAAAGGACAGCGATCAAAATTGAGTGGCATTGGAAGTAAGGCCTTAATTTTCGTGAGGCCATAACTAGTGCTAAGAATAAATTTTCCAAATGAGGGTACCTAGTTTGTGTGTCTAGCAAGGTTTTACTCACATAATATATTGGTAATTGTGTACCTTTCTCTTTTCATGCAAGACGACCCTTACAGAAACTTCCGAGACTGCTAAGTAAATGAGTAGTTGCTTGCCATCTTGTGGTTTTGAGAGTAGCGGAGATACTTCTTCAACCTCCATCGGAGGGATTTTAGCAGCATCGTCGATGTAAACGTCCATCGCTTTCCTGATTTGTTCTTTGAATATCATACCGACGAGTTGCTCATATGTGGCCCCTGTATTTTTAAGACCATAAGGCATTACTTTATAGCAATAGGTACCTAGATGACTGATATATGCTGTTTTTGCTTGATAGTTTGGATTCATCTGGATTTGATTGTATCCAAAATAAGCCTCAAGGAAGCTCAAAATTCAAAAACCTTGATATCGCTTCAAACATGAACTTGTATATTAAAGAAACGGAAAAGGGTCATATTTGCCCTTGTATTCTCGCAAATAAGCTATACTTGCCCTTCTTTATACTTTTTCAACCTATTTGTCTTTATCATCCAACTTTAGGGCCATATTTGCCCTTGTACTCTCAAAAATAGCCATATTTACCTTTACACCGTTAAATCTCCATGTCCCACCTTAATTTTCCAATGTGGCGTCTACGTGGCCTATATCTTTTTTCCAAATTAAATCTGGCCACCATTTTAATTATTTTAACCCACCCACCCAATTAAACCCGATCCACCAACCAAATTAAACCCAACTCCCCGCTTGGTAGCTGTGAATGGCTTGGATACTTAGTTTCTTTCTACACTATGGAGCTCACTGTAGTGATACTCGAGCTTTGCAGTTCGTTTGTCCTTGTGATTCCACGAAGTACCTGACATATGCCTAGTTCAAATTTAGAGTAATCTATTCGTTATAGGTTCACAAATTTACCTCAACACTAGTCCTCTTGAATTCAAACAATTGAATTTACAGGAACAAGGCAATGATTAATGCACTTGGAAACATTAAAAATTTAACTGTGAACGGTTGATCACTGCGATCCAACAACATCAGCACTATGTTAAACTTAATCCAATGAACACAAACAGATACGATTGTGAGAAAATGGAATCACACATGCAAATCACAAGAATGTAAAAATGTGCAAAACAAGTAAGACTCTACCACAATTAATGTTGAGATTCTATTGCAACTAAGATTCTACTGCAATTAATGTCGCAGTGAGCATAGTGCAAAAAAAAAACCAAGTATCAAAGCCATTCACAGCGTACCTAGCGGGGAGTTGGGTTTAATTTGGTTGGTGGGTCGGGTTTAATTGGGTGGGTGTGTTAAAATAATTAAAATGGTGGCCAGATTTAATTTGGAAAAAAATATATGCCACGTAGGTGCAACGTTGGAAAATTAAGGTGGGACATGGAGATTTAACGGTGTAAGGGTAAACATGGCTATTTTTGAGAGTACAAGGGAAAATATGGCCCTAAAGTTGGATCACAAGGGAAAATCTATTGAAAAAGTATAACGAAAAGCAAATATAACTTATTTGCGAGAGTACAAGGGCAAATAGGACCCGTTTCCGTTAAACAAAACGATATATGAAAGGCATTATTAATTATTTCCACTGCTACTTGAAGGAAAAATAATTAGAACCATGAGATATATTGAATTCTATTCAGATCCAGAAGTCATCGTTGTATGACTAAAAGGTCCGAAGAAAAAAGAAAAGTTAACAGGATCATGAATCAGCTAATTCAGCATAAAGTGCTTGTGTAACTTAAAAAATCATTACATCAGAGAGTTATGTATTTTTTCCAATAAATTTTCTTGCAGAACGGTACTCTAATCACTGGCTTCATATTTGGACAGAGTAGAGTGTTCCTGAATAACTTATTTACTGCCGCCATAGCACAATTTATTTACCTTTAAATATTTCATTCGAGACCTCTATCTCTATGCTGATCACTTAAACTTATTTGAAGTCATAAGCCAGCCCTTCCTTCAGCTCCTTTTTATTTACCTAAAATCAGGAACAAAAACAAAAAAGAACAAGAAGAGTACAAGACCTAACATGAGTTTCTTAAGGCTAGTAAATTGTGAATACACGCAAATATAAGTGAGAGAATGCTGGAACAATGTTTCTTTAAAGGACATGGACTGGTGCGTGCACCAAACTAGATTAATCTACTAAACTCATCTGATAAAATTATGTTAAAAACACATTTCATGCACTTATTAGTTTGGTGCATGCGCCAGGTCCAGAGGTTAGCAAAGGTTTGGAGCAGCTCACCTTATCCATAGTGTTATGAGGCAGAGTACCACACCAACAGACGTCTAGGTATCTGTAATATAGATGGGCGAGAAGCATGAGTTTAGTATCTTGCAAAAGAAGCAATCAAAAGAAAACTTCTTTTCGGATAAGTTAATAGTAAAACAAAATCAACTATTAGAGCCAAATTCCTTATCCCCTGCCATGTAATTTTTCAATCAGGGGAATACTTCACGAAACAAGGGATGTACCGTATAAGGGGCAAGTCTCTCTTTTGCCCAATCTGAAAGTTCTTGCAATCTTAATGCAGGTTTTATTTCCTCATTTCTCCTTTCTTTGAGCTCTGTGTAAGGAACAGCAATTGCACACACCACTTCACCATAGTCCATGTCAGGTAATCCTAACACACAACATTCTCATATAGCTGGATGCTGTGGAAAGGAAATATGTGTACTCAGAATCAGTATGTTGCCAGTCAATTTCTATTTTTCAGATAGATGTTTCCGAGGGAAAAAAATCTGAAGTAATGGAATTTCAAAAGGCAGTTTATATTAAAGATGGACAAGCATTTACCTCCAACAGAACTGCTTCAATTTCCAATGCCGAAAATTTATATCCACCAACCTTCATAATATCAGTATTAGTCCCTAAGAAAGAAAATAATGAACCCTTTTTTAATCCAATAGGAAACAAGTTCAAAAACCAGAAGAGATTATTATGCTAAAGCTTTATGGATTGCAATAAGAGTTCGTTGATAAACAATGATACATAGATTCATCCATGCTTCCGTTTCGAGAAAAAAAAAAAAAAAAAACTTCCGTCTCCCAAAGATATTTATTACGGCAGAATTGACTGTACATTTGAAGATATAATTCTTTGCAAGACCTATATCTGCATTCTTATTTTGGTTCTTTGAATACACACACATGATTAGAAAATGAAGAAACTACCAGTCAGTTATAATTTCTGAAAGATTAGGCCGAAATTCTAGAAAGGTGCATGGAAGCAATATATACTTGTCCAATTTGAGCCAATCTTTATTTACTAGATATTACTAAATCAATTAACTTTGAAGTACCATAGGTATCACTTCCAAAGATTTAACCTGAGGTATTTTGAGTAATAAGTCGTTACCAAAACCATCCTCAACAAGAAATTCGAAAGGGAAAATAGCAAGAATATGCTTTCTTGAAACTGGTAACTTTGTATTCCTCAGCATTAAGGGCATCTTGGCCACCTCCAAAAATTTACACTTACTGAAAATTAATTACTGTAATCCTATAAAGTCTACTAACTGAACTTTCTCTTCTATATATTGCTCTTTAAGAAGTGATGACCTTCCACTTGATCTTCTGTGTGGAGCTTTCTTTGCCTTAAAAAAATCCATCATTTCTTTCCATCCAAATGCTGCAAGCCATATCTTTTGGATCTTGCTTCCTCCCCTTCTAATCCAACAATTTAGAAGATCGCATTATGTTCTGGCATAGACCAATTCCCCTTAGCCAAATTGATGAATAATCACACTTGTGCTGTGACTCTACAGTGTAGGAAAAGGTGGTTATTTGTCTCGAAGGCCTCCATACATAATGAGCACCTTAAAGAAATGTAGATTCCCCTTTTCTATAGTGCTTCATGAGTCAGACAAGCTCTTCTGGCTACCAGCCAGATGAAGTATTTCACCTTAGTTGGTGCCACACTTTTCCATATAGGCTTCCAGGGTCCTGGTGCCCTCCCTGATACTTCAGTCAACCCCCTGTTGTATACTCTATTGATTGAAAACAGTCCATCCTGATAGTGTTTCCATATCATTTTATCAGATTCCAAACTAGATCCTTGGAAGCCATCCATTATTGTCAACAGTTCTGCTACTTTTGCTATTTCCCGGTCATTTAACAACGTTCCGAAGGTTATAATCCAGCTCTGAGGAGATCACATCTCCTCTATTCTGACTTCAGGATTGGTACATATAGAAAATAATCCAGGAGACAGAACCTGCAACGCCCCCTGTCCACAGCAATTCTCCTTCCAGAATAAGATCTTGTCTCCCCTGCCCACCTTGTAATTAGCATTTTCCTTTAAGACGAACCAGAAAGCTAATTGTCCTCCATACCCCCACACCAAAAGTATTTGTCACTATATTTGTGCACCATTGTTCAGCTTGGCCATATTTGAATCACCTCTTTCCACAAGGGCTGCTCTTTTTGGTTATATCTCCAAAGCCACTTCATGAGTAGACTTTTATTCTGTAGCTTTGTATTTTTGACCCCCAAACCTCCATACACTCTTCTTTGCTGGAATGATTCCCATTTCACCGGGCTGAACCCTTTGCCCACTTTATTTCCTTTCCATAGAAAGTTTCTCCTCAGAGTATCCAGAGCCTCGACCACCTAGCTAGGAATAGGGAAAAGAGACATCACATATGTTGGCAGAGCATATAAAACAGAGTTGACTAAGGTGAGTCTTCCTCCCAAGGACAGGACAGGTATTGGGCTTCCATAATGCTAACTTTTTTTCAGTCTTTTCTATGATGCCATCCCATATTTCCTAAGCTTTATGCTTTGAGCCCAAGGGCATACCAAGATAAATAGTAGGCAGGTTCTCAATCTTGCAGTTCAAAATATTTGCAAGTACTTGAATCTATTGAACCTCTTTAACAGGGAATATGCTGCTTTTCCTCCAGTTTACTTTTAACCCAGAGCAGGCTTCAAAAACCACCAGAATCACCCTTAGGTAGCAAATTGTTCATGCTTTGCTTCACAAAAGACTACTGTATCATCAGCATACAGTAGATGAGATATTTCCGTAACCTCATTTGCCATGTTCCCCACATTAAAGCCTCTAATCCAGCTATTTTGAGATGCAATTCTCATCAATGCTGTCCAAGCCCTCCATGCTATCCAGAGCCTTAACCACAAGAATATGCTTTCCAAAAAGCTGACAACCATACCTCATGATAATGAGATGATGATGATAGTCAGAATATTGGCAGAGGATAGTCAGAATACTGATTGGCATTGAAAAATTACCAAATATCCAATTAAAAACAAGTATACCCTGCAAAGAGTACCTACATATACTTGCGTCCTAAAATGATGTAATTTCCATCTTCATCAACTGTAACAGCATCTCCGGTCTTGAAGAACCCATCATCAGTAAGTGACGGATTGGTTACCTAGTAATTCACTAGATGCGTGAGAGACATTCAAATACCAAAAAATGATATTGGAGGTTATCAATTTATGTGGAAAAGAATATCAAAACAGCAAAGGTTTGGAGATCGTACTACAGACTGTATTGTGATTACCTCAGGTAACTTCCAATATTCTTTAAACAACAAAGGGCTCTTAACGTATAGCTCCCCTACTCCTGATTTATCAGTACCACTCTCATCATCTAAAAGGATCTTGGCCTATCAGAAACCAGAAAATGACAGAATAGTCAAAGTTAATTCACCACGACAGCTACAGCAATGAGAAGTTGGATAACACTATTTATAGACTGTGTCTGAACTTTGGTGAAACAATATGTTAGATGTTGAATACCATAAAGAAAAAACTTACTAACCTGTACACCTGGAAAGGGGTTGCCAACAGTACCTGCTTTGCGTTTGCCTCTAATGGGATTAGATATTGCCATCACAAACTAGACAAAATTAGCCGCTCACATAAAGATGGGAATGAATCAAGCAGCAATAAAGAAATGAGCAGCCTACAGATCAAATGAAGTGGCTATGAGGGAAAAAAAAAAGTACCTCCATCATGCCATAACTTTCTAATAACCGATGCCCAGTAATTGTTTCCCACTGCTGCATGACGGGCAAAGGAAGTGCAGAGGAGCCACTCATCTGGAAACACAAGCCAATTGTTCAATTCATTTTCAAGAATTGGAATAGAAGTGGGATTATATTCTGAAATATAATAACGTGCCAAAAATGGAAAAAATAACAATGGCCAATTATACTGATTATACAGAATAGTGCCCTAATTGTGTTTTGTATGGTCTATTTAAACACTTAACGGCTTGAGGGGGATACATGCTTCTTACCATAAGGCGCAAGTGCATCGCTGCTGAAGAAGAAGCTGCTTTCAGTTCTGGATCCATCTCTTCATAACATTGTATTAGTTGTGTATGATGGAAAATAGGCATATATGCGCAGCGGAAGCAAGCAACCAAGATCATATTAAGAATATGTAAACTAGACAAACATAATCAAACACGAGATTGGAATACTAACCTTTTGAAGCTGTTGCACAAATCTTCAATAGCAGCCGTGCTCCCCAGGTCTACGATCTTCTGCTGTGTATCCTGAACTTCTATGAACATAATACTTGAGTGGCAAGTATTGCGGCTAAAGAATGAATATCACTTAGGTTGAATGGCTTTGTTTATATACACACGTTTTTAGGGTAAAACCCTAACAAAAAACGTGTAGCCCTTTCCTTACCCACCAAGTATATTATTTTTCCTTTTATTTTCCTTGTTCTAGAATATTCAGCACAAAACGTAGGACCCTGTATTTAATAACGAGGCTTCCTATTGCGTGTATTAGTTCGGAATATGAGCGAAATAAATCCTACCACAATAAATTACAATTTATTCCACTAAAAAACTGTAATTGCACTCCTCTGTTTAATTTCGAAATCTTTCATTAAAACTTATTTAACTCCCCATGCTAAGATCATAGATACCAATCAAATAAATTAAATTACTGACAATTTAATTCAACAACTAATTTAATCCTTGATACTTCCGCTTAACTTATTTCATGTGACGGATACAAAATCCACCTGCTGGGTTTTCACATGAAAACTTATAAGCATCCATAAAGGGGTATCATCAATCTCAAGGTCGAGACATGGATTTTATCAACTAATTGTTATTTCACAAATGCACTTTGCCATCCAACTTACCAGGAATACATTGACTCGCAGTTGAGTCGTACCTTTTAATAAATCAAAATAATGAACAAAGCACATCGACCATAACAATCATATCAAGATTAAGAGTATAAGTACATTTAATGAGCTAGAGAGGTTGTTTTATATATTCAGTACAAAAACACTTATCTCTACTTGGTCCGTTCAATACATACAAAATGTACTAGCATAAGAAGTTGGAATAAAACCATTCCCATAATCAAGATAGATTATATTTTAATCTTATGCTACAATCATCAAGATACTTTGTCCAGTTTCATCTTTGATTGTGAACACTAACTTTATAACTTATAAGAACCGACAATTTAATCTTCTGTGCATGAGCTAAAACTCCATACACCAAATCATCTACTATATAAGTAACGGGCACACATATGAACAAATGATCTATTTAAAATAAGACTTCATTGAATTGAATAAATAAATAAACAATTGTTCCAACAAGAATAAAACATAATACCATAATCAAACCACATGGTTAATAGTATATCCTAACACTCTCCCACTTAGACTCATAACCATGCATCTACAACTCTAACACCCATTTCTTCTACATGCCTATCAAAGGTCTTCTGCGGCAAGCTTTTGGTAAACGGGTCTGCCAAATTGTCTGCTGATGCAATCTTCAAAACTTTCACCCCTCCCCTCTGAACAATGTCACGAATTAAATGATATTTACGCTCAATATGTTTACTCCTCTTATGGCTTCGTGGTTCCTTTGAGATTGCAACCGCACCACTATTATCACAATAAAGTGTGATTGGTGTTTGTACTAAAGGGACAACACCAAGCTCTTTCAGGAAGTTCCTGAGCCAAACAGCCTCCTTGGAAGCCTCAGAGGCAGCCACATATTCGGCTTCCATGGTGGAATCAGCAACATAGGATTGCTTAATAATCCTTCAACTTATGGCTCCTCCTCCTAAGGTAAACACGTCCTGAGGTAGATTTTCTAGAATCTCTATCTGACTGAAAATCTAAGTCTGTATACCCAATGGGTAGAAGATCGCTTGAGTGAAAAATCAACATATAATCCCTAGTCCTTTTCAGGTACTTGATTATATGCTTAACGGCAGTCCAATGTTCTTTCCCAGGATTAGACTGAAATCTGCTAACTATGCCAACAACAAAGCAGATGTCAGGTCTAGTACATAGCATTGCATACATAAGACTCCCTACAGCAGAAGCATAAGGGACCGCCTTCATCTTCTCTATCTCATCAGCCGTATTAGGAGACTGATCCTTGGACAGAGAGATTCCATGCCCGAAAGGAAGAAATCCTTCCTTGGAATCTTGCATGCTAAGTCTGGTGAGTATCAATATAAAGTGCTTGAGATAAGCCTAATATCCTTTGCTTGCGATCTCGCGTGAGCTTGATCCCAAGGATATGAGCTGCTTCTCCCAAGTCCTTCATAGTAAAATGCCAGGACAACCACTCCTTGACTGAATTCAACATGCCCACATTATTTCCTATGAGCAAGATGTCATGTACATACTGTACCAAAAACGCTACTTTTTCTCCATCCCATTTCTTATAGACGCAAGACTCGTTTTCACATTGATCAAAACCAAAGGTCTTAATCGACTTGTCAAAACAAGTGTTCCATTCCCTAGATGCCTGTTTCAATCCATAAATGGGTTTGTTCAGCTTACACAGCATATGCTCATCACCGCTTTTCTTGAAACCGTATGGTTGTGCCATTTAAATGCACTCATCAAGACTTCCATTAAGGAAAGCCGTCTTGACATCCATTTGCCAGATCTCATAATCATAATGAGAAGCAATGGATAAGAGGATTCTTATGGATTTAAGCATGGCTACCGGCAAAAAAGTTTCCTCATAATCGATCCCTTCTTTCTGAGTAAACCCTTTCACAACAAGCCTTGCTTTAAAAGTTTGCACTTTTCCATCCACTCCTTTCTTTTTCTTATAGATCCATCTACAGCCAATAGGTTTGACTCCCGCAGGTGGTTCCACAAGATCCCAGACTTGATTGGAGTACATGGACTCCATTTCAGATTTCGTAGACGAATCCACTTTTCTAAAGATCTATATCCTGTAGTGCTTCGTCGTAATTTAGAGGTTCTGTATTAGGCTCTTCAGGGATCCTATCGTAAAATTCTCCTAAGAGTACATACCGAGAAGGTTTTTTAATAATTCTCCCACTACGACGAGAAACTACAGGTGCATTTTCATCCACGACATCATCATGAAGAAGTGGATGCTTAACGTCATCCTCCGCACCCTGCGGTGCCAGGATTTCATGAGCTTCTTCTTCAAGTGTAGGTTGCACAATTGCAGGTTGCTCAAAATTACTCCCACTACCTTGAGGGAGCGAGATGTCGGGCAATGCCTCTTGTGTGTCCTCTTGCCTATTGACATTCCTCCCACTACGAGGACGCAGTAGTAGATCAATACTGGCTACCGGGATATGTTTTGGAGATGGATCTTTTGTTATTTCTTTGCTCAATTCCTGTAAAACAAGTTTGCTTCTAGGAACATGGTTTATTAAATAATCCTCTTCCAGAAATTTGGCATTTGTTGTAACAATCACCTTCTTTTCTTTTGGACAATAAAATAAACCTCCCTTTGTTCCCTTTGGATATCTAATAAAAATGCATACCTCTGTCCTCGATTCCAATTCATCCGTTTTCCCTTTCAGCACATGTGCTGGACAACCCCAAACTCGAATATGCCGCAGACTGGGCTTGTGTCCAGTCCACAATTCTGCTGGAGTTGAAGGTACTGACTTGGAAGGAACTAAATTCAGAATGTAATTTGCTGTTTCTAAAGCATATCCCCAAAAGGATGAGGGCAGATCTAAATAACTCAACATTGATCCGACCATTTCCATAAGGGTTCTATTTCTTCTTTCTGCTACACCATTTTGTTGTGGAGTTCCTAGATCAGATAATTGAGACGTTATTCCACAATCTGATAAGTATTTAATGAATTCTGCAGAAAGGTATTCACCACCGCGATCAAATAGCAATGATTTGATATGTTTATTATGTCGTTTCTCCGTTTCTGTCTTAAATTCTTTGAATTTCTCAAAGCACTCAGACTTACGACGCAACAAATAAATATATCCGTATTTCGAGTAGTCATCTGTGAAAGTCACAAAATACTCAAAACCACCTTTTGCTTGTCTATTCATAGGTCCACACAAATCAGAATGGATTAATTCTAACTTATCACTGGCTTTATTTCCTTTTGAAGGGAAAGGTCTCTTGGTCATTTTTCCTTCTAAACAGGATTCGCAGGTCGTAGTGCCTCCACTTTCAATGAACTCAAGGGTCCATCAGAAACCAACCTTGAAATCCTATTTAGATTTATATGACCTAGGCGAAAATGCCCTAAATAAGTTTGACTCAATTCAGAAATACACTTCCTTTTACGTGGCAGATCAACGTTATTTAGCTCTTTTGGTTGTAGCACATCAGGAGAAATATCAAGTATAAAAAGATCATGTACTCTGGCAGCAGTGTAGATAAAAAGTCTATTGTACTTAATAATAGCAGAGTTATTAATAAAAAAGACATTATAACCAGCATCCATTAATCTCGAAACTGAAAGCAAATTCCTTCTAATGGAAGGTACATATAAAACGCCTTTTAAATTCAAAACTCTATCACTACTAAACTCAACTCTAATATATCCTAAAGCTAAAGCTGGTGCTGGTTCGCCATTGGCTTGAAAAACGCAAACTTCATTCTCACTTAGCCGCCGCGTTTCCTGAAACCCCTGCAAAGAAGTGCAGATATGATTAGTGGCTCCCGAATCTACACACCATGACATGGTAGAAACAGCCGCTAAACAAGTTTCAACGACATTTAAATATGAATTACCTTACTTATTCATCTTAGCCAAATAGGCAGGACATTATTTCTTGTGATGGCCAGGCTGCTTGCAGTGATAGCACTTGCCCTTAGGCTTGCTCACACCACCACCAGCAGCAACTCCAGGTGCCACTACCTTGCGAGCCTTTTTCTTTTTCTGACCGCCTTTCGGCTTAGAAACCGAACCTTTCTCAACAGTCATTGCTACAACAGGAGCTTGTTGTTTGATAATGGACTCTACAGCCTGCAGCTCATTCAACAATTTTGGCAGTGACAAATCCATTTTGTTCATATTATAGCTCAAGCGAAATTGCTAAAAACTGTCAGGCAGAGTCTGTAGGACCATCTCAACTTGAGATTCCTTATCAATCACAGCTCCAAGAACCTCGAGTTCGTTCGTAAAGACTCATCATGTCAAGTACATGGGCCCTAACCGAAGATCCTTCAGCCATCTTAGTGTTCAAAAGGGCTTTCGGTCTTTTAGACGCAAGATTTTGTTCTCCGAACATCTCTTTGAGATTTTCAAGTATGTCGTACGCAGACCCCATTGACTGATGCTGATGTTGCAAAACATTCGCCATGGAGGCAAGAATGTAACATCACGCCATCTCATCAGCCTTAACCCATTTATCATAGGCCTTAATCTGGTCTTCCGAAGCATCCTCTCAAGGTTTTTCTGGGCACTCATCAATCAGCACAAATTTGTAACCTTCAGCAGTTAGGACAATATCCAGGTTTCGTTTCCAGTCAACATAATTCGGACCCTCTAACTTGTTTTGGTTCAGAATAACGGTAAGTGGGTTGAAAGAAGACATGATTAATCTGAGAGATATAAACATTAAATAGATCATTAGTTATCTTTGAAAGAATAATGAAATTCAAACCACATATCACACATAAAACCATGCTTACCGAACAGTTAGATTCGATAGGGAAACTTAACTATTCATGCAAAATATGAGTCATGCCAGATATATTACCCCATAAAAAAACAGAACCAACTCAGATGGAGAGTAAACTGCTAATTTATATTAGGTAAATATCAGATTAAATTATCCCTAGTTCCATTGAACCAACGTGTAAATCAGTTGGAGAGTCAAGACAAGCTATCAATTAAATAGGGATTACAACACAGTAATTAACCATAATGAATCTATCCGATGGGGAGGAAGACCTATGTCAACACATAAACTCATTATATCACTGCTACATACAATGGAGACTTTAGAGAATGAACCCTAATAGTGTATACATAGTAGAAACCTATTTGATGAAAGAATTTAAGAACAAAATAAGGCAAAATAAACCACCTAAATTACATATCATAAAGAGGGGTATGGGATTTGGTGTCTGAAAACTCAAAGCTGTTACACTTCACCATTGTGTCAGTGAATCCTAGCCGAGCATATAAAATGTATTCTAGGCTCCTAGCTATGACCACAAAAATTATGACACTTTGGAGATCCAACACAACACAGAGGCTCTAAATGTTAAGTCTCCAAATTGAGGATGGAGGAAAAGGAGACAATGGCATAGTGTCAATCATCCGATACTATATAGAGGCTCTCAATGTAAAGTCTCCAAATTGAGGATGGAGGAAAAGGAGACAATACCATAATGTCAAGAAACTGAAGAAACAATGCTCGTCCCTGACAAGCTTAAGAACAAAAGCTCGTGTATAGAGAACGTACTAGATATGTAACACGCCGAGAACGTACTAGATATGTAACACGCCAAGTTGTGTATTTCACTATCAAGTTCGAGCAACTTACTCCACTGAACACTGTTATGGCATTGTCAGTTTTAGTCCTATCTCCAGGATAAGATTCACGCCATCTCTGCCAAATCTCTCTTACGCAGAAGTTTGGTATAAAGTCGACCTTAAAAAGAAATAAAATGTGGTAGTAGGTAAATCCTGTCCAAACAGCATTTATGCTGCTGGAGAAACAAATTTGATGATGTGAAATCTATTTTAGTAATTACCGTGGAACCTGCATAAAGAGGAGCAAGTAAAGTATTGAAAAGTCCATGCACATGTAAGGTACAAGTTAAGGATCAGCAAAATATAAGAGTTCCAATCACATTATCTATGTGCCATTAGATAAATAACAATGCAAAAATTGAACACCGAGAAAACATCTCCGGGGAAAAAATGCAACTGAGGATACGATGAAGCGGTAGACGGTGCAGAAATTGGTCCTTGGATGTGTATTTCCATGCCTCTGCTAAAATTTGGACCTGAAACAGTACACAGATGGAAACAGTTTACTTCCACGATCTGAAATGTGTAAGGTTGAGTTTATCGTAACTACTAGCTCCAACCAAGTGAACCTCAATCTCCCAAATTATTGACAGTTGAAAAGAAAAGGTTAGTTATGCAAGTCAAAGAGATCATAAATTCTTCTTCATAACTAGCCTACGTGGTAGTATGTGTTTACTATCATCTCTCAGCAATAGATACACTGACACATGAACAATCAGAATATCTAATCCTACGAATTGATAGATTAAATAGACATTCTCTAACTATGGAAAATCAAGAAAACTAAAAGACAATTGTATAATCTACCAGCCACAACCAAGCTCTTTGGTAGGCATGAGCATGACATCTACTGGGCCAACAGAAGATGAAAGTGAATACCACAAAGAAGTAAATGAATGAAGAAGATCAGATATATCCATACTTAGATAGTTAGATCCTATATCCGCATAAAGTATCATCAAATATCCACATAAAACATCACCGTCAGCAGGGAAGTTAACATTACAACAACCAAGCAGAAACAACTTAAATGTTATTTTTATCACAACCTCTTCATAGGATCCCCAGAGTGCAAAACACTAAATCTAGAACAGCGATGAACCTGAGCTAATATTCCTTTGTGTGTATGGACTACTCCTTTTGGTTTCCCTGTGGTACCACTGGTGTACAAAATCAAAGCTGGATCCTCACCTGCAAATTAACATTTACATAGCAATGTAAAGGACTGTTGATGAGCTCTAACAATCTCAACAAAGAAATAAGCAACCATAGCGAGAGACACGTAAGCTCCCTTTATCGCACCACAATTTCTCATTTCCAGAATATTTCTAGGACCATAAGACACCATGTCTTTTACATGATCATGCTTGGTCGATAAATGGACACTGGGAATAGGAGGAATAAGAGACAAACAGGCGCCAGTTTTAACTGCAAGTAAATTCATAAGTTCTTGGTGCACTTTTTTTTTTTTTTTTTTTGAAAAGGAAGTTCTTGGGCGTCTTCAGTACTCAGAATTACTGAGATTTCCTACAAGTCAAATTTGCACAAGGATTTTAGCAAATTTGTGAAACAAGAGAATAAGTGGCCAGAGGACCTAGAACTACAGTAATATGATGCAGATGGAAATAAATATTCAGTCCTGATTGGAGATAACTTGATTGTACATGGTTAGAATAAAAACCAGAAGAACAATGCAAGCTATATTATTTATGTTTGACTATGAGAAAATGGAAAAGCATCATTTGCTATGCATGTTGGATATCTTGCAAGTCATAAAAAAAACTGAGCAGCAATGATAGAAAAGGTAGAAGATTTTTGGACAAACCGAATCATTCATCACACGCAGCAGTTCAGTTACTGGGTAGCTTAGTGCAAGAGGAACTGCAACACCTCCACTCATCCAAGTTCCTAGTACTCCAGCAACAAACTTGGCACAGGGATTGGCTATGATACCTACTCTTGCTCCACCCGGTTCTACATTTCTTTTTGTGCCATTGCCCTAAAAAGGAGGAAGCATTTGAACAGTAAGGCAATGGAGGACAGGACAAATATCTAGATGACTACAAAATTGGTAGAACAATATGAACAGAAGAAAGAAATGGTGTCTTGGAAAAACGACTCACATTAAAAAAAAAAAAAAAAAAGAACTAGAAAGCATTCTCCATTCAAGTCACAACCATCAAATTGACGAAGATTAAAAGCCAGCAAGATGCATCTTTAAGTTTTTCAGAGGTAGTATGTCAAAACTCACAAATTTAGGATCTAGATTGCTTAACAAACTTGATATACTCCTTGCAGATGATACCAGCTGAAGGTAAGTGTAGCTCTTCTCATCAACTCTTATTGCAACATTCTCCTGGGACTCAGGTCTCTTGCTGGCAATTTCTTTCACCAGCTCCTTATGCTACTAATATTTCAAGCTGTAACATCAAAGCAAAAAGCAAAAGACAAAAAAGAAGAGAAAGAAAGATGCTTCAAAGTTATGTAAATTTACATATCACTATCAGTTTCTTTAAAAGCGAAAAGCTCAGAAAAGCGACAAGGTTCATGAGGCTTGAAGGGATAAGTGTAAAGTGAAGTAGGACTGTTCAAAGTACTGATATACTGAAAATCCAAACTGATGAAAAGGTTATTGGTCAAACGGTTTTGGTATATCAAGATTATAGAGAACCTCCAGTAGCTAGAGTTTTTCTTAATGGTCAAACTGACAACCAATCTGCTAAAACCGATAGCTGAAAAATCCGATACCTAACTCCCGATAGCTTCGGTTAATGGTTTAGCATATTTAAAAATTGACAATTGAAAACCGTACTGATAATCATAAATATCGAACCGTACCGTCCTATGAACACCCTAAAGTGAAGCACACGCTTGCTTGAAGTGAAACGCACAATTTATGGAAAAGTAAAAGATACCAAATATGATGAATTTAGTACTATAATAATGAAACTGTAATTAAAATAACCAATTTCGATATCCAATAGACATTTTAATCCAACTCTTCAAATTTGAGATTCAAAGAACCGACTTCTTCTAGTTGGGATCACTTCGTGCGACATTTTTTGAAGCACAAACTTCTCTTAAGGGCATGGCCTCACTTATGAAGCCAGAACCCCACGGTTCGCTCACTTCATCTCTTTAAGAGATGGAACAATGACTTTTTAATAACACTATCAGCCATCACTAAATTTTTGAAGCACAAAAGAATAGAAGAGAGTGTAGCATCCTAAGGGAAGGCTGAGGTTAAAAGAATACATCCCACGTAATATTCAGCAAACAATACAAATGGCACTGCAAAAATGCAGATAGTTGTTGCAGATAGCAATCAACCTCACATTTAAGAGATTAAATAGACTAAGAATGCGAATCGAAAATGTCTAAACTAATACACTTATTTTACTATCTTCATAGGATTTTCATCGGGAGTAGAAGTTCTAAGAAGAACATTAAAATTTGAAAGGGGTCAATACTTGCTGTCTTACTTTCCCTGCTTCTGATTTATTTATCCAACGATTCTAGCCATTGGGGTCGAATTGAGCATTTAAGAAGTCAAAAGTATAGGTAGTTTACTCTTCAATCCTGTTATGTTTTATGTTGAAGTTTTAATTTGATCGATTTGTCTAAGTCTTTCAGTTTATTCCTTTTCAGTTAAGTTAGTTTAATCAGTACAACAATTGAGTATTGGGAATCAAATTTGCTACGAGCACTGATATGTCTAGCTGCAACTGTACCGGACGAATCAGTGGGTTGACTGAAAACGAATCTTATCCCTTCCTTCTTTTCTGCATTTCACCGGAGATTGGCGTTTCTTTACAATTTACTAGTAAGCAAAATTAATCAAAACAGACAATGACAACAAATTCATATTCAGATAATGATTCCAAACAGCAACTTCACAAAATTCAAATTTCCGTCCTGAAACTACTTCTCGCCTCCTCAAATGTCAACTGCAAGAAGAAAATAAATCAAGAACATACAGTTCACAGGAATCACATACATTTGTTTCACCAGTCGATAATTTAATCAATGTATGTAAAACACGAATTACATTGAAAATTCACAGTTCAAAAAATTATATAATCCCTCTGTCCCAATTTATGCGACATCTTTTCCTTTTTAGTATGTTTAAAAAAGAATGTTACTAAACAACTTAACTTTAAAGTTCCTCAATTACCCTTAATAAAATAAAATGATTTATAGCGACACAAATAACTAAATTTTATTTTAGACCACAAATTTTAAAAATCTTTTTTGTTTCTTGAACTTTGCGCCAAGTCAAACGCTGACATATAAATTGAGTTATTGGGACTGATGGAGTACTTATTTACTTAATTTTTCACATGGATCGTGGTTGCCCTACATGATGGGTGACTCAAATCTAATTCCTTCATCAGCAAATTCAATCCCCGAATCATACACATTAAAGATACATTTTGATCCCATGATCAGTGATGACATCCTCATGTCCAAGATAATCTATATATATACACACACAGAGAGGAAAAAATGAAGATTGAATCAAGAAAAAGAACTTATCGGACCGATATTGGAAGGTAGTGCTTTGAGGAGAAGAAAAACAATATGGAATACATGTATGGGAGTTAGACAAAGTGAAGTCAAAGAGAGGTGGGTAACGAGAAGGTGTGTTGAGTAACGTTATTAAACGAACTCATATTATAAGGTTGGAAGTTTTTACATACACTACAAGAAAAAATTGAATGCAGAAGAAAACAGAGCAACATAGATTGTTGCCAAAGGTGGTTGAAGTTTGAAGCGCAATTCGCAGAATTGCCCTTCTTTTGGGGTGGTCTTTAAATTTTGCCCCTCATATTTGAAATCTTTAAATTTTGTCCTTTGTCATTCCTTTTAAAATTAAATGGTTTGAGTTGAACCCACACACTATCAAAATTTTAAAAATTTTTTTGCAAAGCGAGTTTAAATTTCGGTATGCCTATAGGCGTACAACTTGTGAAGAAATTACCAAAATTATGTCGGACCGGCATACTTATGCCTTTATGGGCGACTTGGCATAAGTATCTGGGTCATGAATTCTTTTGGTAATTCTTTTTCAAGTTTATACGAATCGAACCTAAAGTTTGCCCATTAAAAGTATGCCCCCATGCGCGTAAAAACTTGTGAAGGAATTACCAAAGTTATGTCGGGCCGGCATACTTATATTATGGGGCTTGGCATAAGTATGCGAGTTAGACATAACTTTGATAATTCCTTCACAAGTTTATGTTGGATCCGGCATAAGTTTGCCCATTAAAAGTATGCCCCGCGCATAAACTTGTGAAGATGCAAAGTTATCGGACGCATCTTTTATGCCAGAGTACGCATAAGGCATGAGTATGCGGGTCCGGCATAAATTGTAATTCCTTAAGAAGAAGTATCTCTGCGGGGTCAAGCGCGACCCAACACACCTTGCCTTGTAATTTTTTTTTAATTTATGCTTGAGCGGGGGTTCGAACTCCCTCGTGATTTACGCGTGGCTCAAAGTTGCAATACGAAGGGCAAAATTAAAGACCACCAATACGAAAGGCGTAATTTAAAGGCAAATATGAGGGCGAAATTTAAAGACCACCCCAAAAGAAGGGCAATCCGCGCAAAAAAATGAAGTTTGAACTGATAATTAAGCGCACAATGTTATTCAGAGCCGAGAATTTGCGGGTTTAGGCACTTGGTAAAACGGGTAACATCTTTTTAACCTCTTTCTTTTCCATTTTACATTGTTCGGACACAACATAATATTATTTACCTTTTATTTTCTTAATTTCTTTTTTTTTTTAATGATAATATCTATCTATTTACCTATTTATCTTTTACTAGTTTTAGTGTACATGCTTTGCTCGAGTAGCCTAGCGATAATTATTCAAATTATATTTAAAAGCAATAATTTATATATATAATTCATAACTTAAAACATTTATTTAACTTATAATAAAAATAAAAACTTACAAAAAATGCAAATTCTAGTAAAAGAAAAAAAAGGGAGTACCGGCTTTATTAATCTTTTCAACTAAAAGAATAAAATTATACAAAATCAAATCGATTATACTTCTTAGGCATGGGCATTCGGGCCGTTGAATTGGATTTTTTAAGTTCGGTTTTGGGTTTTCGGTTTTGACTTTTGAGCCTTTAATGCAAGCTCATCAGGAATGAAATTCATTGCGCAGATACCAAGTTATAGGTCTTAGCTTAATGTGAAACCAAATATGTTGATTCAGCAAAGAATTGTTACCACTAAACCAAAAGGTATCAAGTCACATAGTTCAGTTCTAAATTATTCCTCTGTTTCATTGGAAGCTGCCTTATTATTCTTATAGTAGTGAAGTAAATTCCAGCTTTACAAGCTATATATTATATTTAATTTAGTATAAAATTCTATATTGAACTTGATATTATAATAGATAGGGTAGTAGGGTACTAATCTATTACACCTTTGGACTAATTAGTATTGGACACATAATATGAGTAGGGCTAAATATAAGGTATAAAATTTTTCAATAAGTACTGAATCCCATATCCAGTCCAAAATCCAAAAATCTTAAAAATAAAATTCTAAGTCCAATCCATAATGCAAAAATCCAAGCCAAATATCTAGAAAACTCATATTTCGGGTTGGCCCAAACTATGCCCACCCATAATACTTCTATAATAAGAATTAATACTCTGAAACCTAACAAAGTGTAAAGGAACCTGGTTTTTACTTATAAAAGAACCTAGTCATACTTAGAGCACTAGAAAGGTTTAGAAATGTCCTAAAAGAAAAAGAAAACTTGGTCTTTAA